>NC_133327.1:673889786-673925162 GCF_042186555.1 Aquarana catesbeiana | reverse complement strand
GTCTCTGGTGCAGACGTCACATCTGGTGTACAGCGTGGAGTAGCAGGAAGGTGAGCGGGTTCGAACAGGAGCAGAGCAACAAGCAGATGGGTGATCTCTTTGCACATCAAAAAAAAAAAATTAAAAAAATGATAAACCCCAAAGAACAAACTTTCACCGTAACCATGATAAAACACAGGTGAGTGCGGGTGTGTGGCACTGAACGCAGACGGTGTGTGTTGGGGGCCGTGTACCCACACGGTTGTCAAATTGGGAGAAGCAGCTGTCGGTCTCCTAACTGAAATGAAGGCGACTGCCTGCATTGGGATGCACGGAACATCTGTGTATCCCCATGCGGGCATACAGGGCCCTTGCACGGGCGTGCGCTAAAACGTGCCCATTGGAACGAGAAATCAAAACCCCTTTGCAAATAGTGGAACTAAACCCAACTTCTAAAAAAAATCATGGAGCTGGCAGCTTTTTTCGCAGAAGGGGCATGCTATGTCCGCAATAATACAAACCTACCTGCCTGATCACAGGCTGCTACACTGCGCAAATCTGTGGGCATTCCCACTTTGGTGGTGCCGGAAAGACTGACGCCTGTGCAAAATTATGTCATATACTCCACCCACCCCCTCCACCCACCAATCAAGAAGATTAACTACTTCTTATACTCAACTACTTCAATACAGGGCACTTACACACCCCTTCCTGCCCAGGCCAATTTTCAGCTCCAGCGCTGTCACTGTTCAAAATGACAATTGCGCGGTCATGCTACACGGTACCCAAACAAAATTAATATCATTTTGTTCCTACAAATAGACCTTTCTTTTGGTGGTATTTGATCACCACTGCGTTTTTTATTTTTGCTAAACAAAGTAAAAAAAAAAAAAAAAAAAAAAAAAAAAAAAAAACTAAAATTTTGAAAAAAATGTATAAAAAGTTTCTTTTGTTTCTGTTATAAAATTTTGTAAATAAGTAAGTTTTCTCCTTCACTGATGGGCACTGATAAGGTGGCACTGATATGCATCACTGATGGGCATTGATAGGCGGCACTGATACGTGGCACTGATAGGCATCACTGATGGCACTGGCAGGCATTGGGGATGGGCACTGATTGGCAGGTGCCTGGGCACCGATTGGCATTTCCCTGGTGGTCCTGGGTGGGGCATCCGAGGGGGGCTGCGCAGATCAACAATCAGCACAGACTCCCCCTGTCAGGAGAGCAGCCGATTGGCTCTCCTCTACTCACATCTGTCATAGTAATAGCAGCGATCTGCGATTTTTAGTGGGACTGCGACATGTGGTGGACAGATCGGACACTTTTCACAAATCTTTGGGACCACTGACAGACATTTATACAGCGATCAGTGCTATAAAAATGCAGCGATTACCATGTAAATGTCACTGGCAGGGAAGGGGTTAAAACTAGGGGGGGGGGGGGCAATCAAGGGGTTAAATGTGTTCCCTGCGAGGTGTTTCCAACTGTGGGGGGATGGGACTGACTGGAGGAGGAGAGAGAGATTGCTGTTCCTAATCACTAGGAACAGCAGATCTTTCTCTCCTCCCCTGTCAGAACAGGGAGCTGTCTGTTTACATTGACCGATCCCCGTTCTGGCTCTCTGTGAAGCGATCATGGGTGGCCGGCGAACACTGCGGCCGCCGGCCACGTGCATAGGCTCCAGCGTTGTACAGCTAAGGCGATTCGCCGAGGACAGCCAACCTGCTGCAGTATAATGACGGAGGCTGGTGCTTAAGCACTTAAAGAACAAGTCTGGGCAAAAAAAAAAAAGCCCATGCAGTCAGGCCATACCCGACTGCTATCGGATTGCCATACTCGACTGCTCGTTTTGTCTAGGGGTGAGCATAAAGCTTATATACTCATCTGTTCCTTCAATCCTCCAGTAAAGGACACTCCCCCCCGTGGTCCAGCAGTGGACTGCTCCTGGTCTGTGGAGCCTGCTTTGGGCTTGACGACATCAGGAACAGTCTACTATTCAAGACAGCTGGAGCGCAGGGGTGCCAGACCAGACTTGTGCTGGGAGGATTAGGCAAGTATATCTTTCCTCTCCCTTGAAATAAACAAGTGGTTAACGCATGCAGTGCAGGGACAGCCCCACTGCATGGGGGGGGGGGGGGGGGGGAATAAAAAAAAAAAAAAAAATGCCCGAAGTTTGGCTTTACAGCAAACATTCAAAAGTTTGGTCAGCCACCAAAATTTGGTCAACTGTAAAGTCCACACGGGGCAATAACTTGATAGCTTTAAAAGTGGTTGTAAATAAGGTACAAGTTATTTTTTTAACCTTCATGAATTCTATATCCCCCTCTTACCTGAGCCCCCTCTGGACCTAGCAATGTCCACAAGAGCCTTGCCTCTCTCCGGGGACTCGCATTTCTGACTGGCTATTGGCAGCAGCGGGAGCCATTGGCTCTTGCTGTTGTCAATCACAGCCAGTGAGCCAATCAGGAGATGGAGGGGGGGCAGGGCCAAACCACAGCTCCAGTGTGAATAGACACACAGAGCAGCGGCTCGGCTGCCCCCATAGCAAGCTGCTTGCTGTAGGGGCACCCGACAGGAGGGAGGAGCGCCGGGGTGTGGGACCCGAGAAGAGGAGGATCAGGGCTGCTCTGTGCAATACCATTACACAGAGCAAGTAAGTATAACACGTTTGTTATTTTAAAATGAAAAAAAAATTAAAGCTTTACAATCACTTTAATATAGCTTATCGAATGATCAGATTTAAAAAAGGTGCTTATTACAAAAGTACTATTTAAAGTAGAACTTAGTGGAGAGGGATTAGAACACCTGTCAGTTTTTATTTCTGTCTGTGTCTCTTTTAGAGTCATCCTCTCTATTTGTCCTGTTTACCATTATCATTGAAAGTGAAAGTAAAAGAACACCCCAAATTTTGGGTTGTCCCCAGAAAAGTAATAGAGGGGAAATCCTCCAATGGAGACCCCGGGGTTCCCAAAGAAATTCCCTTAATTTGCAGGGATTTCTTCTCACTTCCTATTTGCCTATAGGACAGGAAGTGAGAGGAAATCTCTACAATGGGACACAGATGGTGAAAAAAAACAAAAGATCTGACAGGGGTTATGCTTGCTCTATCCAAAATGGAAAAAAAAAAAAGAAAAAAAAAGAAAAAAAAAAAAAAAAAAATATGACAGGGGTTATGACCCTCCCTTGCTCTATCCAAAATGGGGAAGAAAAAAAAAAAAAAAAAAAAAAAAAAAAAAGGAGTTTTGCCTATAGTATACCTTTAAAGATAAAAGTACTTTTCATGAATACAAAGCTGGATTAACCGCTTAAGAACCGCCCCACGTACATATACTGCGGCCCTTACGCGCACGTACAGGTACGTGATATCTTTCTTCAGCTCTGGGGCGCACCGCCAAAGCCCCGCTCCAATTGGACACAGCAGGAGCCATTTAGCAGGTCCGAAGGACCTGTCGTTCACCGGAAACCCGGCGATCGTCCCGGGAGAGGCAGAACGGGAGTTGTAAAAAAAAAAGGCAGATCACCGTTCTGCTAGTAAGAAAGACAGAGATCTTGTGTTTCTGCTAAGCAGGAACACTGATCTCGGTCTTCCTTCAGTTAAACCATCCCCCACACAGCAAGAAAGCACTCCCAGGGGACACAGTTAACCCCAGATGTTAACCCCTTTCTCTGCCAGTGTCATTAGTACAGTGACAGTGTATATTTTTTGGCGCTCATCACTGTTCCCCAAAAAGTGTCACTTAGTGTCAGATTTGAACGCTGCAATGTCGCAGTCCTGCTAAAAAAAAAAAAAAAAAAAAAAAAAAAAAAAAAAAAAATATAACAAAAAAGCCCTAAATCTAGCCCATATTTTGTAGACGCTATAACTTTTGTGCAAAGCAATCAATATATGTTTATTGGGATTTTTTTTTTTTACCAAACACATGTAGCAGAATACATATTGGCCTAAAATGATGAAGAAATTTGTTTTGGTTTTTTTGTTTTTTTTACAGGATATGTTTTAAAGCAGCAAGTAAAAATATATATTTTTTTTTCAAAAATGTTGTTTTTTTGTTTATAGAGCAAAAATATAAAAACTGCAGAGGTGATCAAATACCGAGAAAAAAAAAAAAGCTCTATTTCTAAAAAGGGGACGTCAATTTTGTGTACAACATCGCACGACTACACAATCGTCAGTTAAAGTAAAGCAGTACCCTATCACAAAAAAAAAATGGCCTGGTCATTAAGGGGTGGGGAAGTGGGGTAAAACCTTCCAGAGCTGAAGTGGTTAAATCCGGAACGGTTATATCTGCCTCCTCCTGGGTTTTAAAAATATAAGCACGGTGTTTACTGAAATTCAAATATTTCAAACTGCATATTTTTATTAAAATCCCAACAAAAAAAGGTGTTTAAAAAGAAAAAAAAAAAAAAAAAAAAGTGTGTGAAATGAAAAAGGACTTGCATTTCATGGACACAGCCAGTAGATGGCGTCAAAACACCAGAAAAGAAATTCTGTTTTGGAAATCTCATCCATAGAAGAGAGAAGGGGGGGAGGAAAAAAAAAAAAAAAAAAAAGAAGAAGGAAGAGAACTTTACATTAATACCATCAAACGGTGCCAAATTCATGAGAGATGATGGAAGTGAAGTGAGGAGTGTAGACAGAGCTTTACACTGACAGCAGACATAATGAACAATGATGATCTGGGGGAGGCCACTGACATCCTCTACTTAGAATGTTACCAATAAATCACACCGGGATGAAGTAGGAATACTAAACACTTAATGCTGCTGTAATATCACAGATGGTATTTTACCGATGCTACTTAACAGATAACGGTTATTTAAAAGACCAACTGTAAGAGCTCCTTCACACTAGCATTTGGGGGGGCAGTAAAACCCTGGGGTTAAATTGACGTTTTACCACTCAACTGCTAATTTTTTAATTAATAGTTTTTGAGACGATTTTGCAAATAAATAAATACATTTAAAAAAAAAAGCTCAAGAAAAAAAAAAAAATGAAAAATGCATGCCTTTAAAGTCTATGTATGTCTTCACACTGGTCTGTTGTAGTGTAACGGCACCTCCCCATTGAAAACAAGACAAAAGGACATCAAAAAAACGCACCCATGTTGCATTTTTCATGCAGTTTTTTTGAGTGACATGACCCATGACAATAGCAGCAAAAAAAAAGAAAAAAAGAAAAAAAGAAAAATCAGAGTAAAATCGCGTGAGTTTTTCGGTGGCCATTATCAGCAAAACGCTGATAACCCTAATTTTCAGCCAATAAATTGGTGCATCCCTATAAAGAGGCGATTATTCACATAAACATAACATAAGCTGTGCACAACATATAGTTTTGTACACAGCTGCATATTAGTCTACGGACCTATTCACACAGGTGTGTATAGCCACACAAGATTAAAAAAAAAAAAAAAAAATTCACACAAAACCAACAAGAAAAAGAAAAAAAAAAAAAAAAAAAGAAAGAAGAAGAAAGAAGAAGGAAGAAAAAAAGAACGAAGAAAGAAGAAAGAAAAAAAGAAAGAAGAAAGAAGAAAGAAAAAAAGAACGAAGAAAGAAGAAAGAAGAAAGAAAAGAAGAAAGAAGAAAGAAAAGAAGAAAGAAGAAAGAAAAGAAGAAAGAAGAAAGAAAAGAAGAAAGAAGAAAGAAGAAAGAAAGAAAGAAAAGAAGAAAGAAGAAAGAAAAGAAGAAAGAAAAGAAGAAAGAAAAGAAGAAAGAAAAGAAGAAAGAAGAAAGAAAAGAAGAAAGAAGAAAGAAAAGAAGAAAGAAAAAAAGAAAGATAGAAGAAAAAAAAAGAAGGAAAGAAAGAAAGAAAGAAAGAAAGAAAGAAAGAAAGAAAGAAAGAAAGAAAGAAAGAAAGAAAGAAAGAAAGAAAGAAAAAAAAAAAAGAAGAAGAAAGAAGAAAGGCAGCTGTGCCTCCAGGGCCATAAATATGTTGTTGTACGCATGTAAATTTTTCTGCTAACATTTACCGTATTTAATCGGCATATAACATGCACTTTTCCCCCCTGTAAATAGGGGGCAAATCGGGTGTGCGTGTTATACGCCAATACCTGGCTGCCTCGGAGGGGAAGGTGGGGGTGAGCGCCGACGCATCTCCTGTGAACTTGGCACTCAGTCACACAGTCCCGCCTCCTAGACCGCCTCCTAGGTTAGACGTCACATGGACCGATATTGGACCAGTGTTCTGTCTATCATAAGAGATGGCCAAGGAGGCGGGACTGTGTGTGACTGAGCGCCGAGTAAACAGAGGATCCATCTGTGTAATGCAGCACAGATCAGGCTGCATTGATGGGCACTGACCCTTATTTTGCCTTAAAAACTTAAAATTTAAGTTTTTTTTTTTTTCCTGAACCTTCCCTCATAAAATTAAGGTGCATGTTATACGCCGATAAATACAGTACATGTGTACATCCGGCAGTATACAGGGACCCCATTTGGTTGCTGCTCCTGGCTGATATGTCAATATAAACAATGTGCAGGCGCTGCCTATTACAAAATGTTGGTGTGAATGAGACATTGAAGCGGCAGCAGTGCATGCGCAGAAAGACATTGGGCAGACATTCACGATTAATGAAACAAAGAAAAGGAAGAAGGCGGCACACCGGTCTCATGCAATACTATAAAATCTCTATTAAATAAAACCAATACCAGTGTACTCACAAAAGGTATGCAACATAATGCATATTTCAAAACTGGCCCCATCGAGGGAAACATTTCCATCCAGGGGGGGCGCAGCTGACGGCTTTCCCTGATGAAGAGGGCTTTGCCCTTGAAACCCATCAGCTGTGCCCCTGCGGATGGACACGTTTTGCTATATGCACTGTGTGAGAGTTTTTATGGTATTGCAAGAGGCCGGTGCACCTTTTTCCTTTGTTTCAGTATTGGTTTCCCCCTGACTGCAGTGGGCAGCGAGGCCGATCTAGTGTGCGGTGTGAAGAAGTCCAGAGGCGATATCTGCTTTGTATGGACGAGAGAGAAGGGGATCCTATTTGGAGGTCCCCTGTGGATTTGCACCCCCGAGGGCCTCTCCTACCGGTAGCACTGACAGGGGCGGTTGTTTTGGGATTTATGAATGATTCTCAGAGGTCATTCTAAAGCAGAAGGCATTGATTCATTCACACAGACGGTGTGCAATCAACAGCACAGACACTGCTGTATATGTATTATTCACATGTCGGCCCTGGCAATGGCGGCCACCAATAGAGTCCCTGTACACCGGACGCTGCACACATGCAAACGTTGCAGAAACATTAAAGTGGAGTTCCACCCACTTTTACAACTCTTCAGCATCCCTCACTAAACTGTGCACTGTAAACGAATTGGATATTTTTTTTATTTTTTTTCTCAGCACCTACTGTATATCTGCTGTATTCATTTTTCACTTCCTCCTCCCTGGCTGCGGCCCATCGCATCATTTCCTGTTTGCAATGCCTTCTGGGAAGGGGCGGCAACTTCCTCTGACACTGCCGTTGCTATGGAAACCTGACCTAAAACCTATTGCACTGCTTGTGCTGCACTGAGCATGTGCGAGATCTGCAAGGATGAGATCCAGGAAGAAATACAGTCTGGCTTCAGATGCCCAGACTTAAGATGGCCACGGCCTGCTGTAAGTTTATAAAATAACAAACTACTGCTATAAACTAACAAAACAGACCTTAGTTTACAGACTAACTTTACTAGAATACATTAAGCTTGTGTATTATAGGGGTATTTTTATTTAAAAAGTATAATTTTGTCCGGAACACCACTTTAAATGCATACAGCAAACACAGAGGATCTTTCTGGCAGCAAGATACTGCATGTTATGTGGATGAATTTCGGACACCTCCTTATGAATGAGCCCTTAGCCCCGGTTCACACCAGTGCGATTTGACAGTTCAAATCGCATAAGTCGCACCCCACTGCCAGCAATGGAATTGTTCAAATCGTGACTCAAGTCGCAGCGGCTTTGAAAAAGGTTCCTGCACTACTTTTTATTGCAATTTCGTTTTGCAACTTGCATTGACTTCTGTTAAATTCGGTCAAAAGTCACAGTGAATCGAAAGGTCCAATTCGCACTGATTTGCGGCTTTGAATTCGTGCTGAAGTAGTGCGATTTCAAAGCCGCATTGGTGTGAACCAGGCCTTAGGTCTACTATAAATTGGTACTAATACAGAAAACACATTGCACAGCTATCTGGTTGTAGTTCTTACCCGGATCCATCCAGAGAGATAAAACAGTCCCGACATTCCAGCCATCCTAAAAGTGAACAAAATTTAGTTTTATTCAAAGTAATGCAG
Organism: Aquarana catesbeiana; assembly: GCF_042186555.1. NCBI lineage: Eukaryota > Metazoa > Chordata > Amphibia > Anura > Ranidae > Aquarana > Aquarana catesbeiana. Next base: position 673,916,902 of record NC_133327.1, on the reverse strand, counting down.
AAGGGGAAAAAGGGAGAGGGAAAAAAATAAATAAAAAGAAAAAAGGAAAAAAAAAAAAAAAAAAAAAAAAAAAGGGAGAAAGGAAAAAAATAAACAAATAAATATATAAGGGATAGGGGGAAAAAGGGAGGACATGCAGTACAATCTGAAAGTAATAAATCCAGTACTGAGAGAACTATGAAGACCGACATTGTTGACCTCCAAATAATTCTAGCTGGACCTCCAAGCTGAAGGTCGTCATTCTGACACTTCTGGGTAATGCCAGCGCTTGCCACTAAACCCCACCCCCAACACATTCCTATTAGCCCATTACTATGACTGGCTACCTCAATTGCCAATAGGAATGTGTGGGGGATGGGAAGGGGTGGGCATATTTTAAAATTTAGCTACTGCATCCGCCAAGCATTAGACCAGTGGTCTCCAAACCGCGGCCCTTTGGGCACTACTCCGCCCACTGATATGAGCCACTATTCTACAAACTGACAACAACAATGGGGAACTATTCCTCACAATGATACCAATGATGGGGCACTACTCATCCCAATAATGCCAATGAAGGGGCACTATTCCTCCCAATAATGTCAATGATGGGGCACTATTCCTCCCAATAATGCCAAAGAAAGGGCACTATTCCTCCCAATAATGCCAATGATGGGGTACTATTCCTCCCAATAATGCCAAAGAAGGGGCACTATTCCTCCCAATAATGCCAAAGAAGGGGCACTATTCCTCCCAATAATGCCAATGATGGGGCACTATTCCTCCCAATAATGCCAAAGAAGGGGCACTATTCCTCCCAATAATGTCAATGAAGGGGCACTATTCCTCCCAATAATGCCAATGAAGGGGCACTATTCCTCCCAATAATGCCAATGAAGGGGCACTATTCCTCCCAATAATGTCAATGATGGGGGTACTATTCCTCCCAATGATGCCAATGATGGGGCACTATTCCTCCCAATAATGCAATGATGGGGCACTATTCCTCCCAATAATGCAAATGAAGGGGCACTATTCCTCCCAATAATGCAAATGAAGGGGCACTATTCCTCCCAATAATGCCAAAGAAGGGGCACTATTCCTCCCAATAATGCAAATGAAGGGGCACTATTCCTCCCAATAATGCCAAAGAAGGGGCACTATTCCTCCCAATAATGTCAATTATGAGGCACTATTCCTCCCAATGATGCCAATGATGGGGCACTATTCCTCCCAATAATGGGGAACTATTCCTCCCAATAATGCCAATGAAGGGGCACTATTCCTCCCAATAATGTTAATGATGGGGTACTATTCCTCCCAAAAATGCCAATGATAGGGAACTATTCCACCCAATAATGGGGCAATATTCCTCCCAATAGTGTCAATGATGGGGCACTATTCCTCTCAATAATAGGGAACTATTCCTCCCAATAATGTCAATGATGGGGCACTATTCCTCCCAATAATGGGGAACTATTCCTCCCAATAATGCCAATGAAGGGGCACTATTCCTCCCAATAATACCAATGATGGGGTACTATTCCTCACAATGATGGGGCACTATTCCTCTCAAAAAATGTCAATGATGGGGCACTATTCCCCCCAATAATACCAAAACGAGGCAAGGTTTACTCCCACTGATACCAGGAAAATTTCCATTTCCGCTGGCCACAATCCGCTCCCCTAAAGTCTGAAGGACAGTAAACTGGCCCTTTGTTTAGAAATCTTGGAGAACTCTGCATTAGACTGATGAGAGCACCACCAAGCTTGATTCAGTCCAGTAAGGATTCAAATTGTTACCAAACAGTAATGAAAAAACCCAACTCCTTTCAGGAGCTCAAATCTCCCCCTTCATCAGGGCTTGTGCGCTGGAAGCAAGTTCAAACTTTTGAAACGGAAATCAGATATGCGGGTCACCATACTAGCAATCATTAGTCTAGAGAAAGCATCACATATCCATATTGCTTTACAATTGTGCAGTACAAGTCTTGGAGGGGGGGGGGGGGGGGGGGGGGGGGGAGTTTTGAGCCCCAGAAATGCGGTCGCTTTTTTTATTACAGTTTGGTGAAAAATAATAATCCATACTGACTGCTGCATTTCGGCCCACTCTGGGGTCCGGCAATCCTCCAACAAATACCTTCAGCTGTGACAAGAGAAAACTACTACAGATACAAGCAGGCACCTGTGGCAGTTTTTTTTATTCTCTTTATTGAGATGACAGGTTCTCTTTAAAGGGTATACTTAAAAAGTAGGCCCTGAGCTCCAGTCAAATGACTGTGCCTAGGCATGAGAGGAGCATCTTGGGAGAATTAGGCCATCAGTCTGCTGCAGGCAGAAGGAAACATTTTCTCATTTATTTTTAGTGGCTCAAAAAAGGTAAAAAGCCAGTACAAGGTATACACTCATCCAAGTCTAATGTGCAAAACAGCAAGACTGACTTCATGAGCCTTGGGGCCAGTATCTTAAAAAAGGAGAAGCAGGGCCAAATATCTTTTGCCCCTATTTCTCCTGCGCATCACAGGACTGCACTCTGTTCTGCATTCCAAACAGCAGGCTAAAGCCCCGCTGCCAGCTCAGAGATCCCGACATTAATGTCTGGATTCACCCAGATGCCTGACCGGCAGATGGCTCAGCCTTTCAGCATGCCGCTAGAGCCTGAGCCAGCCGCTCCCGCCCCCCTCCACACCCCAACACTCCAGTAAGTGCTGGAGAGGCAGGGCAGAGAGCCGGTGACTGACAGGCACCAGCTCACTGAAGACCGAGAACTGAGTGATCAGGGGTTCTTGATCGCTCAGTTCTCTGTGTAGAGGCGGCGGGGGACAGATGCAGCATCCTTCTAGGCAAGTATGTGCGTTTGTTTTTTTCATATCCTGCACTTTTTTAAAGAGGAACTGCAGTCTACTCACATAAATTGTAATAAAAACATCTTTGCCATTCTGAAGCTTCCCTCCACTTTGCATATTATTTTATATATACACACTGCGATTCTGTACTTGCCAAAATATGCTGTAAAAATCTCCCTCCACTGAGTCTGGCTGCAGCCATTTTAACTGTGGGCAGAAGATTTAATAGATGGAAAAAAGAAAAAAATGACTGAAGTTCCGCTTTAAGCTGCCTTTGGATTACTCCGTTTTGATCAGCCAGTAAGCAAATTTTTTAATTTTTTTTGCCCGATTCTTCTATCCACACAATCAATCTCCTTGCTGGGACATTGCATTCCTCCAGCAAACCCGTTCCAACAGAAGTCAATCCATTTCTGTTGAGTGAGAGTGATCACATATGGCTAACTTATCCAGGTATTTGCTCCCACTTCTGGGCATAGAACGCCGCAGTATCTGCGTCAATCTACACCACGTCCGGCCCCCCTCCCCCCCTCCCCCGTGCTGTCTTCTGGGAGACACACAGGTCCCAGAAGACAGCAGGGACCAGTCAGAACGTGCAGCGCGACTCGCACATGCGCAGTGGAGAAACAGGCTGTGAAGCCGTAAGGCTTCACTTCCTGATTCCCTTACTTAAAGCGCCGAAAAAAAAAAAAAATTCAAAGCCAGCAGCTTCAAATACTGCAGCTGCTGACTTTTTTTATATATGGACACTCACCTGTCCAGGGAGCCCGCAATGTCGGCAGCCGAAGCCAATCTGTCCGTCGGCTCTCGGCTGCTGCCGCCATCTTCGGTAAGGAAATCAGGAAGTGAAGCCGCACAGCTTCACTTCCTGGTTCCCTACTGTGCATGCGTGTGTCGCGATGCGCGTCCTCACTGGTCCCTGCTGTCTCCCGGGACCTGTGTATCTCCCAGAAGACAGCAGGGGGAGGACAGAGTAGGCGCCGGAAGTGGCGTAGGTCACCGCGGTGATCTATGCCAGGAAGTGGGAGGAAATACCTGTATTGGACAGGTATCTGCTCTCTCCTCCCCCCTGAGAGGTGCCAAATGTGACACTGGAGGGGGGGGGGGGGGATTCCAAAAAGTGGAAGTTCCATTTTTAGGTGGAACTCCACTTTAAAGAGGCTGGCGCCTCCACCCGGAGCCGAGGGATAGATCGGCTTTGGGTGTGGACATTGTGGGAGCCCTGGACAGATAAGTGTCCTTATTTTTTTTTAAAAGTCAGCAGCTGCAGTATTTGTAGCTGCTGCCTTAAATTTTTTTTTTTTTGCAGGCGGAAATCTGCTTTAACCCTTTCATGACTAAGCCTATTTTTGAAATTTGGTGTTTACAAGTTGAAATCCATATTTTTTGCTAGAAAATTACTTAGAACCCCCAAACATTATATATATTTTTTTAGCAAAGAATCTAGAGAATAAAATGACGATTGTTGCAATATTTTTTATCACACGGTATTTGTGCAGCGGTGTTTTAAACGCAAATTTTTGGAAAAGTGACACTTTCATGAATTTTAAAAAATCCAAACAGTAAAGTTACCCCAATTTTTTTGTATAATGTGAAAGATGATGTTACGCCGAGTAAATAGATACCAAACATGTCACCCTTTATAATTGCACGCACTCGTGGAATGGCGACGAACTACGGTACCTTTGAATTTCCATAGGCGACGCTTTAAAAAAATTTTACGGTTACCAGGTTTGAGCTACAGAGGAGGTCTAGGGCTAGAATTATTGCTCTCGCTCTGACGATCGCGGCGATACCTCACATGTGTGGTTTGAACACCGTTTACATATGCGGGCGCGACTTCCGTATGCGTTTTCTTCGCTGCGCGAGCTCGCGGGGACAGGGGCACTTTAAAAAATTTTTTTTTTTTTTTTTTTTATTTAATTTATTTATTTTTGTACTTTATAAATTGTGTTTAAATTTTTTTTTTTTTTTTTTTACTTTTATTGCTGTCACAAGCAATGTAAACATCCCTTGTGACAGTAATATGTGGTGACAGGTACTCTTTATGGAGGGATCAGGGGTCTAAAAGACCCCCCATCCCTCCTTTACACTTCAAAGTATTCAGATCGCCGAAAACGGCGATTCTGAATACTGTGTACTTTTTTAAATTCGGCGCCATTGGCAGCCGAGTAAACGGGAAGTGACGTCATGACGTCGCTTCCGCATTTACAAGAAGAAGGCTGGAACGAAGCCGCTCGCAGCTTCGTTCCAGTCCGCCCCCAGCCGCCGAAGGCAGCGGACCGGACACCGGGACTCCCGATCGCACGGGAGGCCCGGTAACAGCGGCGGGAGGGGGGGGATGTCCCCTCCCGCTCCTCCGGTATAACAACCGAGCGGCTTTTAGCCGCATCGGTTGTTATATTCGGGTAGCCGATCGCCCGCTGAAAACAACGGTACCGGGATGATGCCTGCAGCTGCGGGCATCATCCCAGTATAACCCTGGAAAGCCGAGGACGCATATATGCGTTCGGTCGGCGGGAAGGGGTTAAATACCTTTGTTACCAAAACTGGCAGAGGAAAAGAAATGTAATATACGCCGTTTTAGAAAGATGGGTAAAATGTAAATTCCTATAGGCAATGCCATTTTATAACACAACACAAGGGTAGAATGCCACTGATATGTATTAATAGAGGACGTGATAAGAGAATTAAGGAAATATATATATATCGGTAGTTGTGTATGAAACCGGAAGCGGTTGGCACTGACTGCTCTCCGGGGCATTTCCTGCCTTTATTTCAGGCAGCTTTTTATTTCCTCTTTAACAAAATCATCAAAAAAAGAAAAGAAAAGGGCGTCCTGAGAACTGAAATCACAGCGATATCTCCAGACCAGACTCTCATTCTCTCTCTCTCTCTCTGAGATTTTGCTCCATAGTGACACGATAGCATCACACAGTTGCTGCAGATTTGTTGGCTGCACATCCATCATATGAATCTCCCCTTCCACCACATCCCAAAGGTCCTCTATTGGATGAGATGTGGTGAGTGTGGAGGCCATTGGAGTACAGGGACCTCATTGTCCAGTGGTGAGATGATTGGAGCTTTGTGACATGGTGCATTATCCTGCTGGAAGGAGCCATCAGAAGATGGGGACACTGTAGTCATAAAGGGATGGACATGGTCTAAAACAATAGTCAGGTAAGTTGTGGTCTTTACACAATGCCCAATTGGTACTAAGGGGCCCAAAGTGTGCCAAGAAAATATCCCCCACACCATTACACCCCCACCACCAGCCTGAACCGGTGATACAAGGCAGGATGGATCCATGCTTTCATGTTGTTTACACCAAATTCTGACCCCACCATCTGAATGTCTCAGCTGAAATCCAGACTCATCAGACCAGGCAACGTTTTTTTCCAGTCTTTTATTGTCCAATTTTGGTGATCCTGTGCGAATTGTAGGCTCAGTTTCCTGTTCTTAGCTGACAGGAGTGGCACCCGGTGTGGTCTTCTGCTCCTGTAGCCCATCTGCTTCAAGGTTCGATGTGTTGTGTGTTCAGAGATAGTATTCTGCATACCTTGGGTGTAACAAGTGGTTATTTGAGTCACTGTTGCCTTTCTATCATCTGGAACTAGTCTGCCCATTCTCCTCTGACCTCAACAGGCATTTTCCTCCACACAACTGCCGCTCACTGGATATTTTCTCTTTTTCGGACCATTCTCTGTAAACCCGAGAGATGGTTGTGTGTGAAAATCCCAGTAGATCAGCAGTTTTTGAAATACTCAGACCAGCCCGTCTGTCACCAACAACCATGCCACATTCAAAGTCACTTAAATCCCCTTTTTTCCCCATTCTGATGCTCAGTTTGAACTTCAGTAAGTTGTCTTCACCACGTCTAGAGGCCTAAATGCATTGAGTTTCTGCCATGTGATTGGCCGATTAGCAATTTGTGTTACCGAGTAATTGAACCAGTGTACCTAATAATAAAGTGGCCGGTGTAATATATATATATACACACACACACACACACACACATACATACACACACACACACATACATTATATATACACACACATACACACACACACACACACACACACACATACATATACACACACACACATACATACATACATTATATATACACACACATACACACACACACACATACATATACACACACACACATACATACATACATTATATATACACACACATACACACACACGCAGATTATTTCAGCTGGAACGCGATGTTATAAAGTACCGCCATGTGACACTGGCCCCATGTTCACCATTCACCTAGGTTACTTGTAAACACAGAAGCAGGTAAAGGAGGTTTTCTGCATTGCTCACTTCCTATGGCAGCTTCTGTGTTTACAAGTGACAGCGCACCTCACCTTTGGACTCATACAATTACCTCCACTACTTTGCACCATACTTATCACATTAGAGGAAGAGGAGGTGAGGGAGTTGGGGGGTTATTTACACAGTGCAGTGGCCACCAGTCTGGCAACATCCTCCCGCAGTGTGTGATGTGTGCAGGTACTGTATTTACCAAGAAATGGGTCACTAGGTGTATAAAAGAAAAGAACCTGCATGTATGTAACTATGTAACCTATAAGATGGATTGAAGGGTAAACTATTGTTTGTCAAACTGTTTCTTAATTTAAAATAATGTCAACAAATACCCTGCAAGTTCATTACAGATCATTAATACAAAGGATATTCAGGGCTTACAAGACAGAGGAAGGCGACTTCCATCCCGCAACTGGCTCTATCACATTCCATTTGTTCTCTGCAATGAAGGAGTGGAGATCTTCAACCATTCGGGAGCCATGATAACATCGGAACACTCCATCTTTGGCACTAAAAAATAAGACAAAACATGCTTAAAAAAAAAAAAAAAAAAAAAAAAAAAAAAAAAAAAAGGGAAGAGGAAATTCTACTTATTAGGCCCAAAGTTGTCAGTAAAATGTACAGGATCAACCATAACATTATGACCGCTAAAGTGATTAACATTGATTATTTCATTACAAGGACACCTGAAAGTGGGTGGGATATAATAATAGTCAGCAAATGAACATGGGAAAAAAAAGGATTTAGTGAAAAATTGGGCGTTAAACGGTCACCTCCAGACACATAAAAATACACTTAAATATATCATATAATTTATTATAGAATAGAAAAAAAAAAAGAAAAAAAAAAAAACAAAACATATATAAATATGACAATAGAGGGAATAGAACATACATCCCTATACATAAAAACAATATAGTGTATATACACACACAAACAAAATTGTTACATAAAAGCAGCCAATAGCCAACATGTTTCACGGTTAATGTATATATCCGCTTCAAGGCTTGTTTGCTTCATAGTTTGCTGTGTTTAAACAAAAAATACACATATAAAACCAATTTGTACATAATAAAGAATGTATAAAGAATGTATAACACACCGAAGAAAAAAAAAAAAAAGAAGAAAAAAGGAAAGAAAAACAAACAAAAATGCCTTATAGCCATCCACCTTTTATAAGTGTATTTTTTGTTTAAATACAGCAAACAATGAAGCAAACAAGCCTTGAAGAAGCGGATATATACATTAACCGCAAAACATGTTGGCCATAGGCTACTTTTATATTACAAATTTTGTTGTATATACACTATTGTTTTTATGTAGAGGGATGCATATTCTATTCCCCCCATTGTCATATTTATATATGTGTTTTTTCTATTCTTTAATAAATGGTATATTTAAGTGCATTTTCATGTGTCTGGCAGAAAAAAAATAATAATGAGCAAGCATAAGGATTTGAATGACTTTGACAAGGGCCAAATTGTAATGGCTAGATGGCTGGATAAGAGCAAAACTCCAAAACTGCAGCTCTTTGGGAGGTTCCCAGTCTGTATTGGTCCGGACCAACCAAAAGGAAGGGGAAACCTGTGAACCGGTGACAGGGCCATGGGCGGCCAAGTCACACTGATGGGGAGGGAAGGCTGGCCTGTTTAATCTGATCCAATAGAAGAGCTACTGGAGCATAAATGGCTGAAAAAGTCAAATGCTGGTTCTGATAGAAAAGGTCTCAGAACACACAGAGCATTGAAGTTTGTGGTGTATGGGGGGCTGTGTAGCTGCAGACCGGTCAGGGTGCCAATGATGACCCCTGTCCACAGCCAAAGGTGCCTACAAATTGGCCAAGGTGCAATGGAAGAAAGTGGCCTGGTCTGAGGCATTCAAGAATGGTTTTAGGAACAAAACGACCAGTTCAATCACGAGTCCAAATGAATGGGCTGCAGTGCCCGAGCAAACATGACTGCAGGGAAACTGCATAGACGTGAACCAAGTCTTAAAGCAGAGCTCCACCCAAAAGGGGAAGTTCCATTTAAAGGCCTCCTCCCCAACTCTCATTTGTGAAATGGAGAGGATAGAAACGGGGAGCCCCACCATGCCAACATCCAATAGATATATAAAAAGGATTGAAAAAAGTAGAAACTTTCTAAAAAAAAAAAAAATTGTGGACTTTGTGTGCATAACATGAGGCAGTAAATTATATAAAAGTATCTTTATTACAAAATATTAAAAAACATGTAATGACAAACACCCTTTACTTGACAAGGGTAACGGGTACCCAATAACGCAGGAGGCATGGATCCTTGCAAAAGTAGGTATAAGTCTGTAATTTACATAGAAAAATGATGTGTATCAATAGATTAGGTCCATGGTCTCCTCCATGTTAGCTTGTCAACGCGTTTCGCAACATAAATTGCTTCCTCTGGGTAGGTGCCACTTGACCTTGAAAACCAGGTATGAGGTGACACAACATACAACAGACTGGGAGCAGATTCGGGCCATCCACAGACCAAACTGAAATATTGAAGGCATAAATATCTCTTGGATTACATCCCGCACAGGGGAAGAAAAAGGGGGGAGCCAACCCCTAGAGCGACCAAGGGAACCAATAATAGCCAGAGCTCTAGGGTAACAGATGAGTGAGCTGGCAAGGACACCCATTTCTGAGTTGCTCTAAGGTATCAGTTACCCTACCAGGGTTGGCTCTGGCTAGATTAGCGAGTCCCCAGATAAGGCATATCCCACATAATATCGGAAAGATGCTCCTGAATGACTGGCCTTTTGGCGGGATATGAAAGGGTTCAACTTCAGGCTTGAGAGCCATTTATGACAATCTCCAGTAGAATCGTCTAACTGACCTGTCTACCCTTGGTACTGAGTTTATAATGATTTATTTTACTTAACCATTATTGGTTCACTTGGTCGCTCTAGGGCAGGGGTGTCAAACGTGGTTGCCCTCAAAGGGCTGGTTGTATCTGCACACCACCATAGTGTTCAGTCTGAGCATTCTCCAATAAAGTTTTCTTGCACTGCATAGAGAGCGCAGGGCTCAGGAGTGCACTGCGTAGGGAGCGCAGGGTTCAGGAGTGCACTGCGTAGGGAGCGCAGGGTTCAGGAGTGCACTGCGTAGGGAGCGCAGGGTTCAGGAGTGCACTGCGTAGGGAGCGCAGGGTTCAGGAGTGCACTGCGTAGGGAGCGCAGGGTTCAGGAGTGCACTGCGTAGGGAGCGCAGGGTTCAGGAGTGCACTGCGTAGGGAGCGCAGGGTTCAGGAGTGCACTGCGTAGGGAGCGCAGGGTTCAGGAGTGCACTGCGTAGGGAGCGCAGGGTTCAGGAGTGCGCAATGCACAGTGTGCAACAACTGATTTTCACCCCTTCTCCTGGGTTCTGACCTCTTAGCCACGCCCCAACCCCCCAAAAACAAAAACAAAAAACCCCACTGGACAAAAGAAAAACATAGCCGCCGGAGCTGTCAGGAACCTCGGACACCGACAGCAATGCCGGGAGGACCGCGCATGCGCTCAGCTCACAAACAGCCGGCGCTGCTAGAGGGACTGAGGTGGAGAGAGAGCAGGAGATGTTCCCTTGACAACCGAACGGCCGGCCGCGCATGCGCTCACACAAAGCCGGCCCTGCTGGCGTCATGGAGGAGGTTTAAGCTTGTTGCCTGGGAGACCTTCCGGGGAGAAAAATAGACAGCGGCAACAAAAAGAGGTGGCAGACAGGGGCCGATGCGTGGGCCACATGACAAGGCCTGGCGGGCCGGATTTGGCCTGCGGGCTTTGGGTTTGCCAACTATGCTCTAGGGCAGGGCTCAAAATTTCAAATCCTGAGCTACTAGCCAGGTCTCAAGGGTTACTCGCCACCAGTTGCCCCACCCAATCCTTACCCTGCCCCGCCCCTAATCACGCCATCATAAATTATCTCATGAAATGACACTTAAATGTTTTATGCAGAATTAAGTTACAAAAATAAAATTTTAACAACAGCTTTATCAGTTCCCCTCAGCACAGCCTCACCTGTGCCCATCAATGCAGCCTCCCTTTGTCCCCATTGTAGCCTCACCGTGCCCCACATTGCAGCCTAAATTTGCCAAAATTGCAGCCTCACCGTGCCCAACATTGCAGCCTCACCGTGCCCAACATTGCAGCCTCACCGTGCCCAACATTGCAGCCTCACCGTGCCCAACATTGCAGCCTCACCGTGCCCAACATTGCAGCCTTGCCAGGGCGGAGAAAGTGAGAGGGGTGACCGGATTGTGACTGGAGTTAGAGAGCCGCGAGCGGTAAAACACGCTGTAACAGCTTAGATTGAAACGGTCTCCGCTCTGCTCACTCTCACACAGCCCCGCCTCTTCCTAACCCCACACCTGTAATAGACAGAACGCATCTCAGCATTGGACCCGCGTTCAGCCTATTACAGCCGCGGGGTTAGGAGGAGGCGGGGCTGTGTGAGAGTGAACAGAGCAGAGACCGTTTCAATCGAATCTGTTACAGCGTGTTTTACCGATTGCGGCTCTCCTCTAACCCCATGCACTCTTCCACCGGGAGAACAGCTCCCGGTCAACCCCGCCCGCCATCTGTGCTCTCCCAGGCAGCCCAGCTCCTCGCCAGCCCTCATTTTCCACTCGAGGGCTGCTCTAGGGGTTGGATCCCTCTTTTCCTTCCCCTGTGCGGGATGTAATCCAGGAGATATTTATGCCTCCAATATTACAATTTAAACTGTGGATGGACTGAATCTGCTCCCAGTCTGTTGTATGTTGTGTCACCTCATACCTGGTTTTCAAGGTCAAGTGGCACCTACCCAGTATGTCCTGAGGAAGCAATTTATGTTGCGAAAACACGTTGACAAGCTAACATGGAGGAAACCATGGACCTAATCTATTGATACACATCATTTTCTGTGTGAATTACAGACTTATTATACCTACTTTTGCAAGGATCCATGCCTCCACGTTTTGCGTTATGCGGTACCCGTTACCCTTGTCAAGTAAAAGGGCGTTTGTTTATTATTACGTTTAATATTTGTAATAAAGATATACTTTTTATAATTTACTGCCTCATGTTATGCCCACAAATTCCGCAAATTTTTGAGAAAGTTTCTACTTTTTTCAATCCTGTTTCTAGCAGCTGACTACAGAGAATACATCTAGCACCTTGAGGCGATTCAGTTCGCATTTGCAGCGCTTTACAAATCATTCATTCATTCAATCCTATTATATTTGTGAAATGGAGCTTTTGGGGGGTGGGGGGGGGGGGTGGGGGGGGAGCAGGTACCCAATTTTAACAAGTACCCACTTCCACTACCAATTCGATCGGAAGCAGAAGTTCTCCTTCCCCCCCTCCCTCAGTCTTCTGGGACACATGACATGTCCCAAAAGACTTCGGGACCAGTCACAGAGCGCAGCACCTCTTACACACATGCGCATTGGGCACCCAGCTGTAAAGCCACAGTGAAGATGCTAGCGAGGGAGGACACAGGGGGAACATGACTGGGGTGAGCACACCGCTGGATCCTGGGACAAGGGAGTGGCTGCTTATTAAAAGTTATCAGCTACAGTTTTTGTAGCTGCTGACTTTTAATTTTCACTTCAGAAACTTTCCGCTTTAAACCAGGGGTCTGAATTTGAATAGCAGGTAACAGCTAAAAGTAATCGAAAAAGGGAAAAACTTAAGAAAAAAAACATGGTTTTCCTTTTAATAAGTAACTTGTCAACTCACTGGAAAATCGTTGGTAGTTTTGTTACGAAGAACCGGCCGCTCACTCCTAGAGAATAAAAAGCAAAAACAAAATCAATTTTTCTGTCACAGTACAGACACAACCAGGCTTATTTGATGAGGAAATGAATGCAGATAGTGAAGACAACATACTCTACACAGCGAACGAATCCAAGGTGACCAAAATTCATGGCTGGGAAGTTTAAAATGGTTTAAAAAAGGTATTTCAAGCAGAGCCCAATGACAATGCACAGCACATACTTGATATATAGATCTGCTCACACCACATATGAAGAGCTGTGTGAAATCTGGTTACAGAGAATAAAAATCACTCATTAACCACTTTAATAAAACAGACATGTCACCCCCTTCCTGACCAAACCAATTTTCAGTGCTGTCGCATTTGAATGACAATTGCACGGTCATACAAAACTGTACTCTTGTAAAATATTCATCATCATTTGTTTGTTTGAGACAGATAGAGCTTTCACTTGGTTGTTTTAAATTACCACTGGGTTTTTCTTCATCTTTTGCTAAACAAAGTAAAAAAAAGGCAGAAAACGTAAAAAAAAAAAAAATAAAAACAAAAGAAAAAACACAAAAACGTTTTTCTTAGCTTCAATTATAAAATCTTTATTCTTCACCGATGGGATGGGCAGCGGCGAGGCGGCACCGATGGGATGGGCAGCGGCACCGATAGGATGGGCAGCGGCACCGATAGGATGGGCAGCGGCGAGGCGGCACTGATGGGATGGGCAGCGGCGAGGCGGCACCGATGGGATGGGCAGCGGCACCGATAGGATGGGCAGCGGCACCGAGGCACTGATGGGATGGGCAGCGGCACCGATGGGATGGGCAGCGGCGAGGCGGCACCGATGGGATGGGCAGCGGCACCGATGGGATGGGCAGCGGCGAGGCGGCACCGATAGGATGGGCAGCGGCACCGATAGGATGGGCAGCGGCGAGGCGGCACTGATGGGATGGGCAGCGGCGAGGCGGCACCGATGGGATGGGCAGCGGCACCGATAGGATGGGCAGCGGCACCGATAGGATGGGCAGCGGCGAGGCGGCACTGATGGGATGGGCAGCGGCACCGATGGGATGGGCAGCGGCGAGGCGGCACCGATGGGATGGGCAGCGGCACCGATGGGATGGGCAGCGGCGAGGCGGCACTGATGGGATGGGCAGCGGCGAGGCGGCACCGATGGGATGGGCAGCGGCGAGGCGGCACCGATAATCAGGGCATTGATAATCAGTTCCCAGATTATCGGTGTAAATGTGCCCTGTCAACCTTGCCAGTTATTGGCAAGTTTGTTTAAATGTGATCAGCTGTGAGCTGATCATATGGTAAAGGGCAGATGTGATTGGCCCTTTACCTCAATCTGTGATCAGCTGTATCCAAAGGACACAGCAGTCACAGAGCGCCCAACTGCACGCTCGGGGGGGGGGGGGGGACGGACGTCCACTAGTCCTTTGGCTATAGAGTAGAGAAAAAAAAAAGGAAGATGTATCCCCCAAACCAAACTGGGACTCTATAGCCTTTGGCTATAGAGTGGTATTGAAGTGGTTTAAAAGAGAAGTTCTGGATAAACAAAAAAAGAAAAAACACACACACACACACAGTCACCGACTCTCTGCTCTGCCCTTCCAGTGCTCACTGGAGCGCCGGGCTGTGGAAGGGGGTGGGATGGCATGGCTCAGGCTCTCAGCAATTCACCGAGCCTGAACCAGCTGCCGGTCAAGGCATCTGTGTGTATCCTGACATTGAGGTCGGGATATTTCCAGAGCCTGGACCGGCTCTGTGACATACAGACTTTAGCTTCTTCACTCTTATGACCCTACTCCTCCTGTGGGTCATAAGAGCTTAAAAATCGAGCAGATTGTTTTAACTGCTGCAGGTTTTGTTGGATAACATTAGCAGAGGCAGAAAAAAAAAAAAAAAAAGCCAGGCACTCCTAAGAGCAGCATTAAAAAAAAATGTCCAGTGTACACCGGGTCTAAATGCAAGTGACAGATTTGAGTTCTGTTTTCCAACAAAGCCCATCTTTTGTTCAGATGATGGATTTTGGTCGTGGGTGTGGACAGAACATTTTAATGTAGAACATTACGAAAAGGTCATTGGACATTGGGAAACATTTCTTCAAGTGTTGTTCTGTCCTCTTATGATTTATGATGATGTGCAGCGGACGCCGGTACAGGGATGTTCTCATTTAGAGGCCGCCATCTGTCCTGGCACAATCAATAGAAATGCCAAGCTGCACCATGTGACGGGTATACCCGACAGAGAAAAAAAAAAAGTAGTGAGCTGTTGTAATAGTTTATTACTGTCTATCCCGAGATCATATTCTGCAGGGTGACATTAGTTGGACAATCTGAAGAAAAAATGAAAACAATGTTTCAGCAACCAGTTCCCTCGATTCATCTTCTAACCAGGTATATAGGACAAGGGTTTGGATTGGATGCTTGGATGCTATGGACAGCCACCTCTAGTTAATATATATATATATATATATATATATATATATATATATATATATATATATATATATATATATATATATATATATATATATATATATATATATATATATATATATATATATATATATATATATATATATATATATATAATTACAATGGGTATTGTGATAGTGTAATAAAGCTGGACTCCCAAAACAGAATCCCCCCCCCCCCATCTGAATAATGCTTCCTTATTACCTTAACCACTTCAGCCCCGGAAAGATTTGCCCCTTTAATGACCAGAGCATTTTTTGCGATTCGGCACTGCGTCGCTTTAGCTGACAATTGCGCGGTTGTGCGGCGTTGTACCCAAACAAAATTGACGTCCTTTTTTCCCCACAAATAGAGCTTTCTTTTGGTGGTATTTGATCACCTCTGCGGTTTTTATTTTTTGCGCTATAAACAAAAAAAGAGCAACAATTTTGAAAAAAAAAAATAAAATAAACAAACAATAAATTTTTACTTTTTGCTACAATAAATATCTCCAAACAATAACTAAAATTTCTTCCTCAGTTTAGGCCAATATGCATTCTTTTATATTTTTGGGAACAAAAAAATAAATTTAAAAAAATTAAAAAATCAATCGTAATAAGCGTATATTGATTGGTTTGTGCAAAAGTTATAGCGCCTACAAAAAATAGGGGATATATTTATGGCATTTTTTTTTTTTATTAGTAATGGTGGTGAGACAGATCGAGCAGTTGACATTTTTTTGGGACCACAGACATTTATACAGCGATCAGAGCTAAAAATAGCCACTGATTGGTGTAGAAATATTACTGGTAGGGAAGGGGCTAACATTAGGGGGCGATCAAGGGATTAAATGTGTTCCCTCGGCGTGTTCTAACTGTAGGGGGATGGGCTACCACTGACATGACAGCGATCACTGTTCCCGATGACAGGGAGCAGAAGATCTGTTAGATCACTAGGCAGAGCAGGGAAATGCCTTGTTTACATTTCCCCGTTCTGCTTCTCCTCGCCGCGATCATCGGCCACTGGCGGACATGGCGTCCGCGGGACCCGCTCCTGTGGCAAGCGAGTGCCCGCTACGGGTACGCCCATTTGCGCAGAGGAGCCACTCTACCGACGTCTACCTCTACCGGTCGGCAAATGGTTAAAGAGCAACTCCACTTCTGTTGCAGAAAAAACAAAAAAAAACAAAAAAAAAACAAAAAACAAACCCTCTGGGTGATCTACGTACACAAGGATTTTATCAAACTTTGTTGCAGATTTCTACCTTTTGTTATTCTGAAGTAGCGGTTTGTCTTTGTCAATGTGGAAAGTGAATGGGAGTGACTTTATAATTATATCAACTGCTGCACTCTCAGGGCTCTGAGGAAAGTGGCAGGGTCTGCATCCATTTAGCTGCAATTTCCTTTCGGGAGTATTTCACCAAAAATTACATTTGTTGCAGGGGATGCCCAAAATCTAACGTGGAAGAGAGAAAGGTAACAGCGCTCTCTGCAGTGACAACCCAATCCATACACCAGATCCACTCACAGGTGCCTAGACCCGATGTATACCAAACCAACGTAATAAATATTAAGAAGAGCCGGCAACACCAAAATTCTTAAAGTGTAGTTTATTGGTACATCAGAGTGACCGTAAAACAAAAGGGCTGACGCGTTTCAGCAATAGCCTTAGTTGTAGTGAAGACTAAGGCTATTGCCGAAACACGTCAGCGCTATTGTTTTACTGTCACTCTGATGTACCAACAGGGACGCTGATAGAAATCGTGGGGCCCCATACAGCCTACCTGACGGGGCCCCCTTCAGCCCAACGTCTGGTCCCTCCCTCAGCCCCACCCCTGGCCCCTCCCTAGACCCGCCTTGAAACAAAGTGCAGATATGTCTTCAAGTGATATTTATCACTGCAGACAGTGCCACCCATGCCATAATGTACTGCAGACAGTGCCACCCATTCCGCCAATGCCATTGGCAGCATGGGTGGCACTGTCTGCAGCACATTATGGCATTGGCAGCATGGGTGGCACTGGCGTGTCAAACTACCACTGGTACTGTGTTTGATTGACAGCCTAGGCAGGATGTGGGCGTATACACTAAATACTGAATGGCAACATACCTGCTCCTTACTCCCACCCATTCACAATTCCCAATGCATTATGGGTATTGTAGTTTCACATACCGAAGCTGCATGGAAAGTGGATGTAAAAGCCCAAAACTAAAAATCATAATGGAGGGGGAAGGGGGTTGAGGTAGCGTGACCACTCTAGAGTAGCAAGTTCTATATAATGTATTAAAAATGTGTAAAATATATTTTATATATATATATATATATATATATATATATATATATATATATATATATATATATATATATATATATATATATATATATATATATATATATATATGTTACACACACATATAAAATTGAATTACGGTAATTCACTCCTGTGAGTATATACACTATATTATCAAAAGTATTGGGACACCTGCCCCAATACAGGTGGCCCACCCTTTGCAGTTACAAAGCTACAACTCTTCTAGGAAGGCCGTCCACAAGGTTTAGGAGTGTGTCTATGGGAATGTTTGACCGTTCTTCCAGAAGCGCATTTTTGAGGTCAGGCGCTGATGTTGGACGAGAAGGCCTGGCTCAAAGTCTCCACTTTAATTCATCCCAAAAGGTGTTCCATCGGGTTGAGGTCAGGACTCTGTGCAGGCCAGTCAAGTTCCTCCACCCCAAACTCGCTCATCCATGTCTTTATGGACCTGGCTTTGTGCACTGGTGTGCAGTCATGTTGGAACAGGAAGGGGCCATCCCCAAACTGTTCCCACAAAGTTGGGAGCATGAAATTGTCCAAAATGTCTTGGAGTTCCCTTCACTAAGGGGCCAAGCCCAACCCCTGAAAAACAACCCCACACCATAATCCCCCTCCACCAAATGATTTGGACCAGCGCACAAAGCAAGATCCATAAAGACATGGATGAGAGAGTTTGGGGTGGAGGAACTTGACTGGCATGGCCTTGAGTCCTGACCTGAACCCAGTAGAACACCTTTGGGATGAATTAGAGTGGAGACTGTGAGCCAGGCCTTCTCATCCAACATCAGTGCCTGACCTCACAAATGCTCTTCTGGAAGAATGGTCAAACATTCCCATAGACACACTCCTAAACCTTGTGGACAGTCTTCCCAGAAGAGTTGAAGCTGTTATATCTGCAAAGGGTGGGCCAACTCAATATTGAACCCTACGGACTAAGACTGGGATGCCATTAAAGCGCTGGTAAATGCAGGCGTCCCAGTCAAGAGGGCAAATGAGAGCTGCAGAGCTGGAGGTGCGCCTCTGTGTAAATCCAGGAAGTGAACAGGCATCAGCTTCAGCTGCCCACAGTTAAAATGGCTGCAGCCAGACTCAGTGGGAGGGAGATTTCTGCAGCATATTTGGAAAGTACAGAATAACAGTATATATAAAATAATATGCAAAGTGGTTGGAGGAAGCTCAGAATGGCAAAGATGTTTTTCTTACAAATTATGTGAGCAGACCGCAGTTCCTCTTTAAAAGATTATAAATAAATGAATATTGCTCCAAAAATGTCTTCAAGTGTACATTTTATGTATAAAAAGAACGAATTCTCAGTGTGCAATCCATGCATTGCTACTATGGAAACTGGAATCCCTGGGTTATAGCAGATAAACACTACAAGCAAAATATATGATGCAGCTCAGGGAGTGTTATTCATATAAAAACACACAAGTGCTCACGTAATAGCATGGGTCTCAAGTGTTCAATGGGTTTTTTTTTTGGTTTCTTTGTATCAGAAAAAAAAAAAAAAAAAAAAAAAAAAATCGATCGTCTCTAGACAGGATCCACCCACATCCCTGACTGGCAGCTGGCTCAGCATCTTAGGAGCCAAGCCAACCGATCCCGCCCCCCTTCCACAGCCCCGTGTTCCAGTGAGCGCTGGAGGGGCAGAGCAGAGAGCAGTAAGATCTCAGTGCAGAGCTGGCAGGGAACAGATACTTCATCCACTTAGGAGAGTATAAATGTTTTGTTTTTTTTCTCCCCCCCCCCCCCCAGCCCATTCTTCCGTTTTGTGAGTTGGTCAATATAATTTGCACCAAAATTTTACCTGCTGAAAATTATCGGCCAAATATAGGGTTTTCAGGGTTGTGCTGACAAAAAAAAAAAAAAAAAAAAAAGGTGCCGATAACAGCAGCTGAAAATACCCGCTGTGCCAATAATGTCCGACAATAAATTCATATTCATGATGATAATTCAAAAGTTAAATATAATACAATTATAAAAAAAATTAAAAATAAATAAATTAAAAACAATATATATATATATATATATATATATATATATATATATATTATATATATATATATATATATATATATATATATATATATATATATATATATATATATATATATATATATATATATATATATATTTATATTTACACACACATAATATATATTTATTACACACACATAATATATATTTATTACACACACATAATATATATTTATTACACACACATAATATATATTTATTACACATACATACGCGCGGTCATGCAACACTGAACCCAAACTACATTTTTATAATTTTTTTTTTTTTCCACAAATAAAACTTTTTGCTGGTATTTGATCGCCTCTGCGGTTTTTATTTTTTGCGCTATAAACAAAAAAAGAGCGACAATTTTGAAAAATAAAACAAAAACTGATGGGCACTAACAGGCGGCACTGATGAGGAGGCACTGACAGGCATTACTGATGGGACACTGATTGGCATTCTTTGTGGGGGCACAGGCTGGCAGGTGATGGGTATCCGATTTTCAGCTGATGGGCACCTTTAATGAGGGCTGCACTGATAATCAATGTGCTGATTATCAGCGCAGACCCCCCCCCCCTTCCCCTCCGACAGGGGGAGCCGCCAATCGGCTCTCCCAGTCAGCGTGAACCGAAGGAAAGCCGTTTACCGGCACTTCCTGGTTCACGCGATGATCAGCTGTGATTGGCCACAACTGATCACGTGGCAAGAACGGCTCCATACCGTGATCGGAGGTGCGGTGTGTCAGACTGACACACCGCACCTCCGATCGCCGCAGGCGC
Organism: Aquarana catesbeiana; assembly: GCF_042186555.1. Lineage (NCBI taxonomy): Eukaryota > Metazoa > Chordata > Amphibia > Anura > Ranidae > Aquarana > Aquarana catesbeiana. Next base: position 673,896,425 of record NC_133327.1, on the reverse strand, counting down.
GCCGGCTTGTTATTCTGATCACGTCATATGACGTCCGATCAGGATAACTAAACCACTTCGCCGCCGTCATTTTTCTTTATGGTGGGCGGCAAGTGGTTAAAAAAAAAAAAAAAAACATTAAAAAAATTCTGGTTTTGGCCAAGTGCATCCTGAATTTTCGTTTTGTGTAGGTGATTTTGCGCACAGGGTCTGGGGCGCGCGCTGCCGGTGACCCACTCCCGCTGTGACTGGACACAGCGAGAGCCAATCAGAGGGTCCACTGGGACCCACCGTTCCTTCTCAGGAGAGGCAGAACAGTGGTCTGCCTAGGTAAACAAGGCAGATCGCCGTTCTGCCAGAGGGGAAGATAGAGATCTTGTGTTTCTGCTAAGCAGACACATGGATCTATGTCTTTCCCCAGTCAAAGCACCTCCCCCACACAGATAGTAAGCACCCCCTAGGGACCCCCTTTGATCGCCCCTGATGTTAACCCCTTCCCAGCCAGTGTCATTAGTACTGTGACAGTGCTTTTTTTTTTAGCACTGATCACTGTATTAGTGTTACTGGTCTCAAAAAAAAAAAAGTGTCAGTTACGTGTCCGATTTGACCACCGAAATGTCGCAGTCCCGGGGAAAAAAACAAAAACACATACATACACATTACATATATATCCCATTTTGTAGACGCTATAAATTTTGCGCCAACCAATCAATATACAATTATTGGATTTTTATTTTTTTATTTTTACCAAAAAAATGTAGCAGAATACAGATTTGCCTAAACCAATGAGGAAATTAGATTTTTTTTTTTACTTTTTTTTTTAATTGGATGCGTTTTATAGCAGAAAGTAAAAAATGTGTTCTTTTTCAAAATTGTCGCTCTTTTTTTGTTTATAGAGCAAAAAAATAAAAAAAATAAAGAAATAAATTAAAAAAACAAACAAACACAGAGGTGATCAAATACCACCAACAGAAAGTTCTATTTGTGGTGGTGGTGGTGGTGGTGGGGGGGGGGGGGGGGGGGGGGCACACAACCGCGCAATTGTCAGGTAAAGTAACGCAGTGCCGTATCGCAAAAAATGGCTTGGTTATCTAGGGGGTTAAACCTTCCGGTGCTGAAGTGGTTGTAAACCCGTATATATGAACCAGGGAAGTGACTGGCCTCAGGTGATACACAGATATGAAACAAATCCTCCTACCTAAGTTGTACCTGTTTATCTGTTATCTTCTCTACATCCAAAGTCCAGAATTTATAGGCTTGTTTGAGATTTCAGAGAGAAAAAAAAAAAAAAAAAAAAAAAGAAGAAGGGGTGGGGTGGTGAGCTGAAGTTACACTCTGCAGAGCTCAGTGAGGAGAACTCAGAGCTATTTGGAGGGGAAGGGGCAACACCCTCCTTCACACAGCACATTAGAACAGAGCTGAGGCTTCCAATCACAGGCTGTGAGCTGGAGCTCCCTTTCCCATTGCCATTTTTCTCTTGGTGTCAGGAAAATTTGTCAGAAGTTACTCATGCTGATAGCAGAGGAAGGAGGTAGCAGACAGAAATGACACTTAGTGCTCTGGATTGAGAGAAGTACACACTATAGAGGGATATGCTTCCTTCATATTTCATGTCTGAGGTTTACAACCACTTTTAACAATATAATTATCAAGACAACCAGGCTGAAAGTTATGCGTTCATTTGACATTAAAGGGGTTGTAAAGTCAGAAGGTTTTTTATCCTAATGCATTCTATGCATTAAGATAAAAAGCCTTCTGTGTGCAGCAGCCCCCCTCTGTCTAATACTTACCTGAGCCCCATCTCTGGCCAGCGATGTCCACGAGTGTCTCGGCCGTTCAAGACTCTCCCACCTGATTGGCTGAGACACAGCAGTGGCGCCATTGGCTCCCACTGCTTTTAAAGTCGATGAGCCAATCAGAAGAAAGAGGGGTCGGGGCGGGCTGTGGCTCCATGTCTGAATGGTCACACGGAGCTGTAACTCAACTCGGGTGCCCCCATAGCAAGCTGCTGACTGTGGGGGGCACTCAACAGGAGGGAGGGGCCAGGAGAACCAAAGAGGGACCCCAGAAGAGGAGGATCGGGGCTGCTCTGTGCAAACCCAACTGCACACTGGTTATAGGGGAAAAAAAAAAAAAATTAGACTTTACTCTTTAACCTCTTCAGATCCGCGCTATTGCCAAATGACGGCAACAGCGCGGACCTACATTGCCGGGACGACGTCAACTGACGTCGTCCCGTGCACGAGCGGCCTGAGCGCCCCCTGCAGCTTGGTGATCAGCGAGTCTGAGGACTCGCCCAATCACAGATCAGAATAAGGGGTCGGTTCCAACCCCTTACCACATGATCAGCTATCAGCCAATGACAGCTGATCATGTGATGTAAACAGAGCCGGTAATCGGCTATTTTTTCTCCTCGCGCTGACAGCGGCGGCCGTAAGAGGGACATCAGTCCCGATCACGGCAATCATCTGTGCCCCCTGCCAGTGGCACAGCAATAGGCAGCAGTGCCACCTACCAGTGCCCACCGTCACCCAGTGCCCACAGTGCCATCCATCAGCGCCCACCGTGCCACCCATCAGCGCCCACATCAGTGCCACAACAGTGCCATCTATCAGTGCCCAGTGTCACCTACAAGTGCCCATCAGTGGAGCCCATCACTGCCCATCAGTGTCACCCATCAGTGCCCCCCATCAGTGGCATCAGAACCACCTTATCTGTCCCATCAGTGCTGCCTTAACTGTGCCCATCAGTGCCGCCTTAACTGTGCCCATCAGTGCCGCCTCATCAGCGCATATCAATGAAGGAGAAAAATTACCTGTTTGCAAACTTTATAACAAACTAGGAAACATGATTTTTTTTTTTCTTTCAAAATTTTCCATCTTTTTTTGTTTGTTTAGCAAAAATAAAAATCCCAGCTGTGATTAAATACCACCAAAAGAAAGCTCTATTTGTGTGAAAAAAATGATAAAAATATCATTTGAGTACAGTGTTGTATGACCGCGCAATTGTCATTCAAAGTGCGACAGCGCTGAAAGCTAAAAATTGGTCTGGGCAGGAGGGGGGTTTAAGTGCCCGGCAAGCAAGTGGTTAAATAGTCACATAAATGCTGATTATGTGTGCAAATTGGACATAAAAAGCTCCTATGTGACCGTACCGCCAAAGAGATCTGCCCTTCAAGGCTGGGGGCTGGAGCTCCATATCTGAATGGACACGGGGGGGGGGGGGGGGGGGGGGGGGTAGAGCTGTGACTCGGCTTGGGTGCCCCTATAGGAGCTACTTGCTGTGGGGGCACTCAACAGGAGGGAGGGGCCAGGAGCACAGAGGAAGGACCAGAGAAGAGGAAGATTCAGGCTACTCTGTGCAAATCCACTGCAACAGAGCAGGTAACAAAATAAAAAAAACACACAAGCCTTTACAAATCACTTTAACCACTTGTCGACCAGTTGTACTGTGGCAGAATGGTTCGGCTGGGCGAAACAACGTTATGCAACGTCGCTTCGCCCCGTGGGCACTAGGGAGCGCGGGCCCCCCCCCGTGCCGCTGCGTGCGTCGGCGGTCTCGATCACCGCCGGGCTCCCGCGATCGCTCGGGGCACACGGAGAACCAGGAAATGTGTGTATAAAAACACACAGTTTCAGGTTCACTGAGGGGAGAACTGACAGATCGTCTGTTCATACAGAGTAAGAACAGCGATCTGTTATCTTCCCTACACAGTCCTCATCCCCCTTCAGTTAGAACACACACTAGGACACACTTAACCCCTTCATTGCCCCCTAGTGTTAACCCCTTCACTGCCAGTGACATTTTTACAGTAATCAGTGCATTTTTAAATCGCACTGATCGCTGTATTAATGCCAATGGTCCCAAAAATTGTCAAAATTGTCCTGACGTGTCCGCCATATGTCGCAGTCACGATAAAAAAAAAAATTAAAAATTATAAAAATGCCATTAACTATCCCCTATAACTTTTGGGCAAACCAATCAATATACGCTTATTGTGATTTTTTTTAACAAAATATGTAGAATATATATCAGCCTAAACTGGAGGAAGAAAAAAATTTTTGTTTTTTTATATATTTTTTTTGGGATCTTTATTATAGCAAATAGTAAAAAATAATGCGTTTTTTTCAAAATTGTCACTTTTTTCTGTTATAGCGCAAACAATAAAAACCGCAGAGGTGATCAAATACCACCAAAAGAAAGCTCTATTTGTGGGGAAAAAATTAAGTTGATTTGTTTGGGAGCAACGTCGCACGACCGCGCAATTGTCAGTTAAAGCGACGCAGTGCCGAATCGCAAAAAGTGCTCTGGTCTTTGGCCAGCCAAATGGTCCGAGGCTTAACCACTTACCGACCAGCTCCTGTACATACACGTCAGCAGTTTGAAGATGGATATATCGGTAATGGCAGCAGCTGCTGCACAACCGAGGTATGCCATCCTGGCGGCTCTGCTTATGATAATGGTGGTCTCTGCGGCGGATTCACCACAAGATCACCGTTATCGGCAGCGGGAGAGGGTGCCACCCCCCTCCCGCAGCCATTGGTGGCGGCGGAGGCGATCGGGTCCTTCACGTCTGTGGTATGGAGATGAGTGAGGGGAAGATGGCCCCCCACCCGTCTCCATACCATAGGAGGGCGAAGCGACGTCAAAACGTCACTTCCGCCCATACGTCTTAAAAAGCACATTTTTCTGTTGTCATTTTTTTAAATGACAAATTTTTATTTTTTTAATTTTTTTTTTGCATTTTAGTCCAAAAATGAGATCTGATGACTTTTGTCCCCAGATCTCATATTTAAGAGTTCCTGTCACGCTTTTTTTTCTATTACAAGGGATGTTTACATTCCTTGTAATAGGAATAAAAGTGACCCTTTTTTTTTTTTTTTTTTTTTAAACAGTGAAAAAATAAATAAAATCAAGTAAAATAAGTACAAATTTTTTTTTTAAAGCGCCCGTCCCGACGCAAACACATACGTGAGTAGCGCCCGCATATGAAAACGGTGGTCAAACCACACATGTGAGGTATCACCGCGATCGTTAGAGCGAGAGCAATAATTCTAGCCCTAGACCTCCTCTGTAACTGAAAACATGCAACCTGTAGAATTTTTTTAAACATCGCTTATGGAGATGTTTGAGGGTAAAAGTTTGACGCCATTCCACGAGCGGGCGCAATTTTGAAGCGTGACATGTTGGGTATCAATTTACTCGGCATAACATTATCTTTCACAATATAACAAACAAAAAAAAAAAAAAAAATTGGACTAACTTTACCATTTTCTTATTTTTTTATTCAAAAAAGTGAATTTTTTTTTCCAAAAAAAAGTGCGCTTGTAAGACCGCTGTGCAAATACGGTGCGAAAAAAAGTATTGCAATGACCGCCATTTTATTCTCTAGGGTGTTAGGGGAAAAAAAAAAAACAAAAAAAAAACACAATATGTAATGTTTGGGGGTTCTAAGTAATTTTCTAGCAAAAAAAAACCTGTTTTAAAACATGTAAACACCAAAATGTCAAACGAGGCTGGTCCTTAAGTGGTTAAGCTGGTGATCCAGCCTGCCACAATAAAATGTACTGTGGCTGAGCGGTAAGTGAACACTTTAACCCTTTAGCTGCTGGGTCCTGTGCTCCACATTTAAGCTAAGCTGGCCAAACTATTTTTGCGCACCGTGTACAGAGTGAAGGGGTGTGCCGAGTTTACTACATATGGAATGCAGGGTTTAGAGGTGTGCTATGCACAGTGTGCAGGGTTTAGAGGTGTGCTATGCACAGTGTGCAGGGTTTAGAGGTGTGCTATGCACAGTGTGCAGGGTTTAGAGGTGTGCTATGCACAGTGTGCAGGGTTTAGAGGTGTGCTATGCACAGTGTGCAGGGTTTAGAGGTGTGCTATGCACAGTGTGCAGGGTTTAGAGGGTGTGCTATGCACAGTGTGCAGGGTTTAGAGGTGTGCTATGCACAGTGTGCAGGGTTTAGCCCTCTTTCACAGGCTGTCCACATCTCACTTCCACCTCTCCTTGGCTCTGACCTCTGCACCACTATCCCCCCCCCCCCCCCCCCCCCCCCCCCCCCCCATCTCTTCGCACATCTCCCTTCACAGCCTTCATCTGTCCCCCAAAATCTTCCTCACATCTCAACTACCCAGCCTGACTCCAGTACCCCCTGGCAGTGTAGACAGCTCAGTCTCTCTCATTTTTGCAGGGAGATCACTGGTTGGCACCTGGGCACAGATGGGGGATCACAGTGCAGCTCACTACAGGATGCCCCATCCCTCACTGCACCTCTATTATCGCCATTGTCAGAGCAGGGCAGGCAGGGATCTGCGAGAGCTGCCGAGAATAACTATTTTCTTGTAAACACTGAAGGCTTGCTTCTGTGTTTACAGGCGACAATGGTGAGTGGGCAGTGGAAGGCGAGAGCCGGAGGAGGTGAAAGTGTTCCGTCTGAAGAAAAGCCCCAAGTGCGAGGGTCACATGAAACGGCCTGGAGATTGGATTCGGCTCACGGGCCTCGTGTTTGACACCCAAGTGTTCTAAGTGAAAGATTATAAATCAACCACCATTGTTTAGGGCTAGAGTCACACCATGTGCATCTTAGAAACATGCTGCCCTTCATAGCAACCCCAGGTATCTGCTAACATGTGCGTGAAGTGTGATGTGATCTTGAAAAA
>NC_133327.1:673863342-673889286 GCF_042186555.1 Aquarana catesbeiana | reverse complement strand
TATCTCTAATCATCGTGTTTTTTCTTCTATTTCAGGGGCTGTAGGGACCCATACAGGATTCATAGTGAAAGTTCACATCTATTAATCATTTATTTCCCTTTTTTTCTCTGTGGATTGGCCTCATCACACATTGATTTTCAAGTCGGCAAACCTTTGTGTGCTATATTGAGTGATTTTGTTGGAAGTGCTCATTATCACCCCTAATGAAGTCCTCCAAGACTTGATAAACGCCTTTTTTAAAGGAGTATCCTAAGGTCTTGTTTATACAGAACGTGCTTAAAGGAGAAGTAAAGCCAAAGCGCGTTTGGCTGTACTGCTCTTATGGATCACAGGAGTTCAGTTCGTTCTTCACTCCTGTGACCCGTTTTCAGCAGACGGCGGGCTGAAGTCCGCTGACGTCACAGAGCCAATCCAGGCTCGGGCAAGATCGCGACAATGAAGTCGGGATCCGCCCACATGCCTGGCTGGCACCCGGCTCAGGCTCTCAGCAAGCCGCTGAGAGCCTTGACCAGCCGCTCCTGCCCCCTCCACAGCTCCGCACTCCAGTGAGTGAAAGGGAGGGGGGCAAAGCAGACAGCGGTGACTGACAGTCACCAGCTCTCTGCTCACAGAGCCCTGAGAATTGAGCAAACAGCGGTGTGAGAGCACTCAGTTCTCAGTGTTAGAGCTGGCGGGGGACAGATGCTGCATCCACCTAGGCAAGTATGGTTCTAAATAAAAAAATAAATAAATAAAAATCCCATGCATCTCTCATGTTCTTCCTGCTCTAAGTTTATCTCTAGCTGTTGGGGCAATAGCTGTAATGAGATGTATAGCTGAGCATAAAACAGCACTCAGCAAAGTTGTGTTGTGTTTTTTTTTTGTCCAGCTTTAGAGTGCTTGTATAAGTTGCGAATCAAGGGGTAGCAGACGCTGGAGGGTTTGCAAGGTGGATGAGCCTGGCAACAGCATTCATTATTGCACACAGATTTTCCAAGTTGGAAATCAATGAGGACAATCCACACAGAAGAAGAAAGTATTAAAAAAAAAAAAAAAAAAAGTATGGCCAAAGTTTTTCTGGCCATACTTCTCTTGTGGGTCACAGGAATGCACTTGCTTTTGTTCTCCTGTGACCCAGAGACAGCTGATACAACCATGGTGCCCCATACAGGGATCGATATTTGGTCAATCCCCGCTGAACTGGCCGAATTTCGATCAATTTCTGGGCAGTTTAAAAGGCATGCTGCAACAAGGCATTGTTTATTTGGGGATGGGAAATCTGCTTTGAGTCACCATCTTGATCAAAATGGATGTACAGTAAATAGGCAGCCAAGGGAAAACTTGCCGAACACCAGGAACTCAGCGAAAACTAAGAGGAATTTTATGGTGAGTACCAAAAAAATATATAATTTTCTCTTTATTGAAGGACATAGTGGACATCTTGATCTTCTGAAGGTGGCGCTATAACCCAACGGTCAGAGATCAAGATCTCTGCTGTGTCCTTCAATGAACTCAGAGAAGGGAATTTTATAGTGAGTTAACCCCCCCCCCCCCCCTTTTTTTTTTTTTTTTGTTTTTTTTTTTTTGTTTTTGTTTTTTTCTCCACCTTGAGAACTCCAGTGTGTATGTTGCTTGCTCTTGCCCTCTTGAGTGTTCCCACTTACTCTACTTCATTCTCTATAGTAAAAGGTAAAAGAGGTAAGTAGAGGTAAAGGTAAGTTAGTAGTTCTAAAAGCTGAACTTTTTTTTTTTTACCTTAATGCATTCTGTGCATCAGTATGCAACCCCCACCTTATACTTGCCTGAGCTGATCTCGATCCAGCAATAAGCATGAGAGCAACAGCTTTCAGCTCTCTCCCTCCTCCATAGGCTCAGACACAGCAGCGGGAACCAAGCCGCACTCTGTGTGTCGATGGACACACAGAGCCAGCTCAGAACCAAGCACACACGAACGAATGCCCCCAGAGCATGCTGCTTGCTCTGGGGGCACTCAGCGGGGGGCAGGATCCAGGAGCGCCGGTGGGGGGACCCAAGAAGGGGAAGATCGGAGCTGCTCTCTGCAAAACTATTGCAAAGAGCAGGTAAGTAGAAGATGTTTGTCATTAAAAAAAACCTAAAAAATTAGAACGTTTACAATTTTGCAACCGAGAATGGGACCCACAGACCACAGCAAGTGTACAGGCCTGTAAAGTCAAATGCTAAGATCTCACTGCTAGAGTCCCTGAAAGTCATAGGAATCTACTAGGTGGTTTAACTCTTTGGAATCTTGGCCTAACTTGAAATATCAGTTTTTGGTGGACTGACCCTTTAAACGAGTGCCACATGGCTGGTGTGGGGTTTTACTTCATAGTGACCTTGTCAGATTGATGACTTTGCAGAGTGTAACATGTTGTTTCTCTGTATTGTGAACCAAGAATGTGTCAGCTTGTCACACTAATGACTCTGAGCACAGGCTGACCTCACCGAATCCATTAGACGCTTTTGCTGGAGGACAAAATATGTTGTTTCTTTTCAGCTGGTAGACATGTTAAGCGTCACTTCTTTTCGTTAAATAGAAACTGCTTGATATCCAATGAACATGCATAAGGACCCATTATTGTTTCTTAAAGGGATTTTATTGTTTGCTGTCTAATAATCATTTGTCGTTTTTGTTTTAGCAAACGCACAACTACTTGACGGGCCCTTTGGGAATGTCTGCTTGGGGATCTTACATCGTTTTTATCATGGCAACTTTGATGATTGGACTGATTCTTGGTTTGGTACGACAAGATTTTATTTCTCCCCCTTTTTTCTCCCCCCTTTTTTTTCTCCCCCCCACCCCCCCCCCTTTTTTTCCCCCCTTTTTCTTTCTTTTCTTTCTTTCTTTCTGTCTTTCTGTCTTTCTTCCCTCCGTCTTTCTTCCCTCCGTCTTTCTTCCCTCCGTCTTTCTTCCCTCCGTCTTTCTTCCCTCCGTCTTTCTTCCCTTTTCTTTTTGTTACTGAGCAGTAAGAGATTAAATAATCTGTATTACTGTGAGTCTTACACACCATAATCAGGGAGCCAGAGTGCCAGCTGTTGGCTCTGCCAAGTATCGTTGGCCACGGAACTATGTAGGCACAATCATAGTCTATCAAGGAACCCCTGGCAACATCTGGAAGAACCCTAGTTGGAAATGGCCTCATTAGATTCCTAGAGTTCCTAGCTCCAACTGCTGGCTGTTTTCATTGCTCATTAGTTTAAATGTTCTGGTTAAAACGGAACATCTGAGTGTTTTTTTTTTTTTTTTTTTTCAACCTTCGGGTCATACTGTTGCATATAGGAGGATTGGACAATGACAAACAAAAAACTCTAGGCCAGCCCAGGATAACTACTCTTCCTACAGTTTACTCTAGGTGCGGCCGGACCAGAGTCTTGTAGAGCGGGAGAATTATTGTTTTATCTCTGGAGTTGATCCCCTCTTTAATGCCAATATTCTGTTTGCTTTGTTAGCAGCAGCTTGGCATTGCATGCCATTGCTGAGCCTATCATCTACTAGGACCCCCAGGTCCTTTTCCATCCTAGATTCCCCCAGAGGTTCTCCCCCCAGTCTATAGATTGCATTCATATTTTGTCACCCAAATGCATTATTTTACATTTTTCACATTTGAACCTCATTTGCCATGTAGTTGCCAACCCATTAATTTGTTCAGATCTTTTTGCAAGGTTTCCACATCCTGCGGAGAAGTTATTGCCCTGCTTAGCTTAGTATCGTCCGCAAATACAGAGATTGAACTGTTTACCCCATCCCATGTTGCTGCTGGAACTTGGTCTCCTCAGTTGCTGCTATCTGGTACAGTCGTCCTAAGCCTGGCTAATGCAGTACCACATCTGGATCATGAAGGACTGGACATTGAGGGTATATTCTATAAGTGACCTTCAGGCGTTCTGTGTGGGATTCTTTCCAGACTCCGTTCTAGAAAAAGTGAACCACAAAGCCATTCTCGTGGCTCTGGACAGGCTTATGCAGATGCGGTACACCGGTATGGGAAGACTCCTGGCGAAATCTCCGTGGGCCCTGCCAAATCGTCAGGATCTTCTTTCAACTTGTTTATCCTGTTTCATAGTCACTAGTTTCAATGACATGGTTGTTTAAGCCCATGTTCTACTTTCCACGAGGTCTATCATCTATATGTGGAAGGCTTAGACCGGGCTATACACTGTTCGAAACGTTAATGGGCAGGCTGAATGTACCAAGTTGATCTATCGATTAACGTGGGTACAACCAGCCTTTTTAGATTCCCGGCAGGGGCGGGCAAGCCATTCCCACTGGGAGAAGACAGTGATTGTCGCTAGCAGCCTTTTGCCAGTGTTTGATCGATATGTGCCCTCCGTCAAAGTGCCCACGCATGTGCAGGACGGAGCCACACTCCAGCTGGTTTGCCGATCAGCAGGAGTGACGTGACCATGGCGCATGCGCACACCAGAGGAGGCTTATTTTCGACGGGGGAGAGAATGTCACGGACACTATTAAAAGCGATTCACAGAGCGGAGGGACACCGTATTTCTCATATTGTGCCTCGCTGTTGCGGGGGTGGGGTTTCAGTCTGCTCATGGTCGCCTTTTGTCAATGTTGCACAGCAGATTTAGTGTCTTGATCAGCGCCTGTTGCCTGTTTCTAAGGGCAGGTTGCGACACCGACAAAACCCGCCCTTCAACACAGACACAAGCCGCCCTGCAACAGCGAGGCATAATGTAACAACTACGGTGTCCCCGTCTGCTCTGTGAATAGCTTTTAATTGTGTCAGTGAAATTCCCTCTCCCGTCGAAAAATGCCTCCTGTGATGTGCGCATGCGTCATGGTTATGTCACTCCAGCTGATCGGCAAATCAGCTGGAGTGCCGCTCCGTCCTACGCATGTGTGGGCACTTTTTGACAGAGGGCACTTATGGATAGAACACCGGCCTTGCTTCACATGGTGTGAAAATAGGATCTTCTCCAGGGGGCAAATCCTCTTTCCTACAGTTAGGTAGTTTCTGCCTTTCACCTCAATCAAGACCTTGTTCTTCCATCCTTCTGCCTGGCTCCAGTTCACTAAAAGGAAATTTCCCTCCATTATCTGGTGGTGGTTCGGGCTGTGAAGCACAATTCTCGGTCAGTTCAGCAGGGAGCGGCCAAGATTTTTTATTATTATTATTATTATTATTATACAGGATTTATATATCGCCAACAGTTTACGCAGTACTTTACAACATGAGGGCAGACAGTACACTTACGATACAATTCAATACAGGAGGGATCAGAGGTCCCTGCTCGTTGGAGCTTACAATCTAGAAGGGAGGGTCAAGTGGAAACAAAAGGTAATAACTGTGGGGGGTGAGCTGATGGAGAAAATAGTAGTTGTTAGGATTTTGAAGTTAATTCTTTAGCCGACCGGAAGCCAGTGGAGGGATTGACAGAGAGGGGTAGCAGAGACCGAGCGATTGGTAAGGTGGATGGGTCTGGCAGCAGCATTCATGATGGATTGAAGAGGTGATAGACTATGTAGAGGTAAGCCAATGAGAAGGGAGTTGCAGTAGTCGAGGCGAGAGATGACCAGGGAGTGAATTAAAAGCTTTGTTGTGTCATTGGTTAGAAAGGGGCGTATTTTGGAGATGTTGCGGAGGTTGAGGCGGCAGGATTTGGACAGTGATTGGACGTGGTGCTTGAAGGAAAGTTCAGAGTCCAAGACGACACCTAGTACCTTGGCATGTGGGGATGGGCTTTAAGTTGTGCCATCGATTTTGACTGAGAGATCAGGGGTAGGGGGCATATGGGGGAAGGAAAAATTATAAGTTCGGTTTTGGATAGATTGAGTTTGAGGAAGTGGTGTGACATCCAGACTGATATATCTGATAGTAAATTAGTGATATGTGAGGAGGCAGAGGGAGTGAGCTGAGGGGTAGAGAAATAGATTTGGGTGTCGTCAGCATAGAGGTGGTATTGGAAGCCATGGGAGGCTATCAGCTGACCCAGGGAGGAGGTGTAGATTGAAAATAGGAGAGGTCCAAGAACAGAATCTTGGGGAACCCAACAGAGAAAGGAAGAGAAGAAGAGGAAGTAGAGTTGTAGGAAACGCTAAATGTGAGGTTGGATAAGTAGGAAGAGAACCAGCGAAGAGTACAGTCACGGAGACCAAAGGTGTGGAATTTTTTGAGGAGGAGGGGGTGGTCAACCGTATCAAAGGCAGCAGACAGGTCCAAGAGTAGGAGAACAGAATAGTGTCGATTGGTTTTGGCCGTTAGTAGATCATTTGTTAGTTTTAGGAGAGCAGTTTCTGTGGAGTGTTAAGGACGAAATCCAGACTGAAGGGGATCAAGAAGGCTATTATCAGCGAGGTGGACGCTCAGTTGGTTGTAGACCAGACGTTCGAGGAGTTTGGTTAAGAAGGGGAGCAAGGAAGAGAAGGAAGGAGCGAGATTCGAACCGTGTATGGCCAGGCTGAATGTACCCAAGTTGATTAATCAATCAACTTGGGAAAACCCAGCCTGTCGTATTTTACATACAATTTTTGCTAGAAGCTATTATAGCTGCTAGCAGTAATCCTTGCGTTCTCCCAGGGGTGATGGTACCCCCTCCTACCAGGAGAACACCATGGCTCTGCGGTAGGGGTGCTGAAATAAATCGTTGCATTGATGCATCGTGATTCGGGTGTCCCCGATGCGGCATCGATGCATAAGGACCGAAAGATCGATTGCGGGTGACGTCATCCCGACTTGCCCCGCCCCTCCTGGGAAAGCGCTCGGAGCGTATTTTTTAAAATTACTTTCTTTTAATAAATTCTGAGTTACAATGAATGATGTGCCCCGCTGTATGTGCTTTTTAAAAAAATATGTCACTTCATCCCGAATTTCACAGTAGTACAATACATCCCGCTCATGTGACTCCCGGCCCATCCCGCCTCTCTCCGCTCTCCTCTCACGTCTCCTGAGTCCTGACGTTAGCGGGGAATTCTCAGCCCCGCCCGCTGACTATAGCTATCATATCAGAAGAGAGAGGCGGGCGGGACTGAATTCCCCGCTGACGTCAGGACTCAGACGTGAGAGGAGAGCAGGTCGGGAGTCACATGAGCGGGATGTATTGTACTACTGTGAAATTCGGTATGAAGTGACATATATTTTTTTAAAAAGCACATACAGCGGGGCACATCATTCATTGTAACGTGGCATTTATTAAAAGGAAGTCATTTTAACAACAGTAAGTAGAGTACAAATGTGTGTGTACTCTACTTACACCTCACACTCCGTGCTGACAGGTCCCTGGGCTTCCCATTGCACATTCCACTGTTAACTCCTAGTGTGCTGGAAGCAGGGCCAGATTAAGAGCAACATGGGCCTGGTGCTAAGGATTTTGGTGGGCCTTTTTATGGAAAAAAATAAAATGAAAACGCAAACAATTTTTGTTAAATTTTAATTAAAGAGAGAGAGGGGTGTGAGACAGTGGTTAAGAGAGGGGGGGGGGGGGGGTGATAGCGAGATGGGGGGTTGAAAAAGAAGGGATGAGAGGGAGGGGGAAAGAGAGAAAGGGGGTGAATGAGAGAGAGAGAGGGGGTGAGAGAGAGGGGAATAGAGAGAGGGTGAAAGAGAGAGAGGGTGGTAGGGGGTGAAGGGGATGAGAGAGAGAACAGGGTGAAAGAGAGGGGATGAGAGAGAGAGGGGGTTAGGGGGGTGAAAGAGAGAGGGGGGTGGGAGTGAGGGGGTGAGTCTGTGGGAGGCACAGCATAGTACATAACACGGGGGGGGGGGGATAGCACAGTACATTACATGGTTGGCACAACACGTTACATGGTGGATACATGGATACAGCACATTTAATGGTAAGCAAAGCACAGTACATTACATGGTGGGCACAGCACATTACACAGTTGGCACTGCCTAATACAGCACATTACAAGGTAGGCACAGTTCATTATATGGTGGACACAGCACATGACATGGTTGGCACTGCACAACAATTGCATGGTGGGCACAACACAGCACATGCACACGGTGGGCACAGGACCTTATATGATGGGCACAGCACATGACATGGCGGGCAGACCAGCTGAGCACATTACATGGTGGGCACTGCACATTACAAGTGGGCACTGAACAGCACATTATATGGTGGGCACAGCATATTATATGGTGGGCACTGCACATTACACAGTTGGCACTGCCCAATACAGCACATTACAAGGTAGGCATAGTTCATTATATGGTGGGCACAGCACATGACATGGTTGGTACTGCACAACACAGCACATTGCATGGTGGGCACAACACAGCACATGCACACGGTGGGCACAGGACCTTATATGATGGGCACAGCACATGACATGGCGGGCACAGCTGAGCACATTACATGGTGGGCACTGCACATTAAAAGTGGGCACTGAACAGCACATTATATGGTGGGCACTGCATATTATATGGTGGGCACCGCACATGGCATGGTGGGCACTGCACAGCACATGAAAAGGTGGGTACTGCATGACACCACATGACATGGTGGGCACTGCACGACACAGCACAGCACATTACGTTGGGAGCACAGCACATTAAATGGTGGACACCACACATGACATGGTGAGCCCTGCACACCACATTCCATTGGGCACATTGGTGGGCACTGCACGACACAGCACATTACATTGTGAGCACAGCCCATTAAATGGTGGACACAGCACATGACATGGTGAGCCCCACACAGCCCATTCCATTGTGGGTACTGCACGGCACATGCCATGGTGGACAATGTACAGCACATTACATGGTGAGTATAGCACATTAGATGGTAGGCCCTGCATGGTGCAGCACATGACATGGTGGGCATAACACAGCACATGACATGGTGGGCACTGCGCAGCAATTTACAT
The DNA here is from genome assembly GCF_042186555.1 of Aquarana catesbeiana. Classification (NCBI taxonomy): domain Eukaryota; kingdom Metazoa; phylum Chordata; class Amphibia; order Anura; family Ranidae; genus Aquarana; species Aquarana catesbeiana. The sequence continues at coordinate 673,880,456 of NC_133327.1, read as the reverse complement.
GGTGGGCACTGCACATGACATGGTGGGCACTGCATGGCACAGCACATTACATGGTGGGTACAGCGCATTACATGGTGGGCACTGCATGGCACAGTACATTACATGGTGGGTACAGCGCATTACATGGTGGGCACAGCACATTACATGGTGGGCACAACACATTACATGGTGGGCACTGCATGGCATAGCAGATTTCATGGTGGGCAATGCAACTGCACATTACATGTTAGGAACTGCATATGACATAGTGGGCACTGCTGAACAGCACAGTACATTACACAGTGGGCACAACACGTGGCAGGGTGGGCACAGCACAGCACATGACATGGTAGGAACGGCACATGACATGGTGGCACTGCATGGCACAGCGCATTACATGGTGGGCACTGCACATTACATGGTGGGATCACTGCATGGCACAGCACATGACATGGTGGACACTGCAAATTACATAGCGGGCATTGCAAGGCACAGCACATGACATGGTGGGCACTGCACATTACATGGGGGGCACTGAATGGCACAGCCCATGACATGGTGGGCACTGCACATGACATGGTGGGCACTGGATGGCACATCACATGACATGGTGGGCACTGCACATGACATGGCGGGCACAGTGCATGACATGGTGGGCACTGCATGGCACATCGCATGACATGGTGGGCACTGCACATTACATGGTGGGCACTTCACATTACATAGTGGGCACTGCAAGGCACAGCACATGACATGGTGGGCACTGCACATTACATAGTGAGCACTGCAATGTACAGCACATGACATGGTGGGCACTACACATTACATGGAGGGCACTGCAATGTACAGCATATGACATACTAGACACAGCACATGACATGGTGGGCACTGGGCAGTGGGCACAAGAGAGCACATTACATGGGGGGAAGCAGCAGTCTGTCCCCTAGCACAATAATTACACAACATCCCCCTAACAAATGTACTGACCTTATCATAACAGCATGGGAGATGTCCTTCCTCCCGGGCTCCTGCAGGTTAGGACATCAGCGCCCCTCCCCCAGACACTGAGGATCTGTGTGAGTGAACAGATCCTGTGATAGGAGTCAGGCATCGGCAGAGACAGGACTCGGCTGCACTCACTTGTCTCCTCCATGTGTGCACAGAGGGCTCCTCTTCCTTCAGGAAGGCACACAGATATCATAAGCCACTGCCATGGGCCTATATTGAGGGAGGGGCCTGGAGCTGCAGCTCCACCAGCCCCTATGTTAATCCGGCCCTGGCTGGAAGGTGCAACAGGAATGCCAAGGAACTGTCAGCACCAGTGGTGGCCCGTGCATTGTGTGTGGGGGGGGGGGGTTAGTGAAGTGATGGCTGCATTTGACGGGCACAGTGAGGCTGCATTTGACGGGGGAGGTTCAGTATTTTTCAGTTTGTTTGCGCCCCCCCAAAAAATTTTGAGCACCAGCTGCCACTGGTCAGCACAGAGACAGTACAGGGAGCTTCACAGGGCTGTTTGTCATCTGTGGATTGTAATCCCTCCTGACCTCCCAGCGGCAGTGTGTGTGAATGCCTGTACCCTGTAGTGCACCGGATTACTGCACTTTTTAAGGGAGTGAGGTTATTTTTAATTCAAAGCGGAGTTCCAGTCAATTTTTTGTTTATTAAAAGTCAGCAGCTACAAAAAGTGTATCTTCTGACTTTTAATAAAAAGACACTCACCTGTCCCACAATAAAGCGACGTGGCCACCCAAACCCTCCCTCCTTTCCCCCCGCCTGTCCACGGCGCTGGCAATACTACTGTGGGCATCCGGCTGTGACAGCTCGCAGCTTCACAGCCGGGTGCGCATGTCTCACTGCGCTGTCCTGCATAGCCGGGCAATCTTTTGGGAACTGTGATGTGTCCCAGAAGATTGCAGGGTGGAAGGGCCGCCTAGGCGGCCCAAGCGGAAGTGGGAGCTCATCGGTAATCGTGATGCATCATCGAATCGTTGACCAGATAATCGTAATCGAAACGTGAGACCAGTGAAGATGCGCACCCCTACTCTGTGGGAGGGGGGAAATTGAGCAATTTTCTTTCCTGCAACCACGATCTTTGTCTATGGGCAGCTTTAGTCTCTGCCACTACTTCTTTTAGGAAGACTGATACCCTTTTTGTTCAGGATCTCTATGTGGCTAAAGCAGTGTATATTTCTTCCTTTTTTTTTTTTTTCTCTTCTTTCTTCTTGTCCTGCAAGCAGCATCTTTGGGGCGGGATCGGAGCGCTGTATTTAGCACCCCCAAAATGCCCTGCCTATTGGAATGAATGGGCAGCGCTTCTGAAGCACCTGAAAAGCAATTCCGAAGCGTCATAACACTAAAAATGAGCTGCGCTTGGCCGCTGCCCCAGTGTGTAAGGGGTCTAAAGGATAAGTTCACCTTTCATACAATGCTGCACCCATATTCAAGGTGTAACGTGTTATGCCCCCACACCTCCCCGATCCATCCCGTGCTAGCTAGTAGACATGTGCACTGCCAAAAACTGTGTTTGTTTTTCGTTTGTTTCGTGTTTTTTTTTTTTTTGTTTTTTTTTCGGGTCATTTGTTATGATCAAAATTCATTATTTCGAATAAATTCGTAACTTCGAAAAAATTTGAATTTTGAAATTCAGTAATTCAGAAATCCAAACATAACTAACTAATAACAAACTATTAAATTATAGGTATTGGAATTTCCTTGCAAATTTGGCTGTTAGTGAATGTAATGAATACGAATTTATCCAAAGTTACGAATTAGCCGAAATAACGAATGCCGCATCTAAACGAATGGAACGTAACAAAATGAATAATATTATTATTATTATTATTAATAATAACTTTTTATGAATTCGTTCCGTTCCATTCATTTAGATACGGCGTTCGTTATTTTTGGATAAATTCGTATTCATTACGTTCACTAACGAATGCCATATCTAAACAAATGGAACGTAACAAATTAATAATAATAGATATTTATTAATAATTATTAATTTTATTACGTTCCATTCGTTTAGATGCGACGTTCATTATTTCGGATAATTCGTAGCTTTGGATAAATTTGTATTAGTTAAGTTCACTAACGGCCAAATTTGAAAAGAAGTTACAATACCTATAATATAATAGTTGGCAATAGTTGTTATTTGGGATTTTAACATTTTCGGATTTTCGTTTGTTTGAATTTTCAGATTTTCGTTCTTTTTGGATTTTCGTTCTATTTCGAATTTTCGGGAAACTTTTTCATACATTTGAATATTTACCAATTTGTCGAAACAAATTGCGCATGTCTACTAGCTAGCGGGTGTTCTCCTCCACCCCCTAGCTGTCAAAATTTTAACAAAAACCCACCCGGCCACGTCACTCATTCGCAGCGCTCTGTAAATGGAAAACTACAAGGTCCTTCAGCCTTTGCGGCTGTCGGCTAGTAGATTTCAATTAACTATCATGGCGCTGTGAACTCTGTGGTAGTTCATTCTTCCTGTCAGCATGTCTTGGCTTCCTCGTATGAGGTACGAGCAGGCCTATACACTGACAGATCTGCAGGAGACCTGCATGGCATCAGCAAACTGATCCTGGGTGCAATGCTTTACAGCAGGGGTAGGCAACCTGGGGCCCTCCAACTGTTGTGGAACTACATTTCCCATGAATTGCAAGGCTGGCAGTTACAATTACTCCCAGAGGCATGATGGGACTTGTAGTTCTGCAACAGCTGGAGGGCCCCAGGTTGCCTACCCCTGGTTTACAGGCTCCCACAACAAAAAATAATGAGCATTTTTTATACCTGCAAAAAAATGTGCATTTATTTAATTTTTTTTTTCCTGAAAAAGTGAACTTATCCTTTAATATCTTCTAGAATTCTGTCCTTCCTTTTTTTTTTTTTTTCTTTTTTCCCTTGAAGACCTCTACTACATATGGTCGAAACGCGTTGAGTTGTTTCTAGTGTGACTTTTATACATATCATGCTACGTTTTAAATGTTCACTGTACAGCTGTATCATCATGTATGTTTGCCAGCCTCCATCAAAGAGCTCATGTTTTACCAGATATCCATGCTTCTGTAAATTCATTTAATTTTTGTAATAACCACATTTTACAACCATTTTTGACTTTGTTGCTGCAATACAAAACCCCATAGGGAAATCTTTTCCTTTTTTTTATCCTTTAATACTTCCGGTGTTCCTCAATGGACGAGAAAGAAAATAGGATTTGTGTACTCACCGTAATACCCTTTTCTTGGCTTCCATTGAGGGGTGCCGGCCCCACCCCTGTGTTTTTATGATCGTACTCTGTGTAATTCTGCGCTATACAAGCAGATATGTGGGTAGTGGTACACCCAAGGCTAGCCGACAGTTTGTTTACCGATGTCCAGTACGCCTGTCGACGGTTGTATAAGCTAAAGGTTTAGGACTTCCTGTGTCCCTCAGTGGACTTCAAACAGAATTCTAAAGAGGGTACAAAAACGTAGACATCTCCTGTTACTGTGAATAAGCACATAATGACACTGGACCTGATGCATGCCACAATGGCAACTTATCCCTGTTTTGGCCAGTTCCTTTTTTTAATAAATCTGTATTCTCTATTTTGTTTGGCATACAGATGTTGGTCCTGCTAATAGACTGTTTCTGCCCAGCCAAACCCAAGTATGAAGTTCTGAGATCAGGTAAGTGTTTTACCTTCCTATTGGTGTAATTTTGGGCTCCCAGCTTCCTATATAGATTGTTTGTTTTTTTATTAAGTTTTATCCTTCTATTCTTATATACATTTTTTTTTTGACTCCATACCCTTCCCTGTGGGAGATCTGGCTTATGAGGGCGATCAACTACTGTTGGTTGGACGTACAGGGCCATCAGAATTTACTCCTCTACCACGACTTTGCCATAACTTGGCTTCAATTCTTCATTACTTTGAGTAGATGGGATTCCACTTTTTTATTTATTTATTTTTTCCTGAAGAAGCCTCACGGTGAAACATGTAGAATCAAAAGCGTGGAAACCGCAATATAACTTTGAAAGTCGTGTCCTTTGCATGTAATTCAATAAAGTATGTATGTGTATATGTGTATATATATATATATATATATATATATATATATATATATATATATATATATATATATATATATATATATAATTTTTTTTTTTTATAATCCGTGTACACCCATAAAGCCTGACCTTTCAGCACTTGAGTTAGTCATAAATAGACTATCTTAGAATCTATCTTGGGGTTCATACACACTTGATCTTGTGGGGGGTTTGGAGAACCCCAGCGCCAGCTGCCGCGGCATATTCACACCCCGCAGCCGCCATTTTTCCAGATAAAAGGAAGTGGATGTTAAATGGTAAAAAAAAAAAAAATCAGCTCAACTACAGTGTTTTACTGCCCCCAGCTGCTAGTGTAAACAAGCACTTTGGGTAAAAAAAATATGAGCCCAATGATTATCAGATGTGATAACAGTCGTTGAAAAGTGAGCTCCAACAGGTAAACGGGCAACAAAGAAGTAAACCATGAGCAGTCTACCGAGAGCATGTTCATATTTTATTTACACAAACCCCTTTTAACAGCTTTCGCATTCATACTGTGGCAGGGCGCCCGGCTGAGCGAAATCACGTACCTGTACGTGATTTCATGCACGAGGTCTGGGGCATGTGCGCGCCGGCGACCCGTTGTGAGTGGACACAACGGGAGCCAATCAGGAAGTCCGATGGCCACCTGCAAATGGACACAACGGGAGCCAATCAGGAAGTCCGATGGCCGCCGACCACCCACAATTGGACACAACAGGAGCCAATAAGGGGTCCTACGCTCACCAATGATCGTTCAGAGGAGAGGCAGACCGCCGTTCTGTGAGGGAGGAAAATGGAGATCTTGTGTTTCTGCTAAGCCAAAACGCGGATCTTGGTTTTTGTCCAGTCACAGCATCCCCCCCCACAGTTAGAAAGTTCCTCCCTAGGAGCACATTTAACCCCTTCCCTGCCAGTGTCATTTATCCAGCGATAGTGTCGTTTTTTTTTTTGTTTTTTGTTTTTTTTTTAGCACTGATGACTGTATTGGTATCACTAGTCCCCAAAAGTGTCACTTAGTATCAGATTTGTCCGCTGCAATGTCGCAGTCCCTCTAAAAATCGCTGATCGCCGCCATAACTAGTAAAAACAATAAAAAAAGTCCATCTATCCCATAGTTTGTAGACGCTGTAACTTTTGCGCAAATCAATCAATATACACTTATTGAGATTTTTTTTTTCCAAAAAATATGTAGAAGAATAAACATTGGCCTAAATTGATGAAGAAATTTGCTGTTTTTTAAATTTTTTTTTTTTTGCTTTTGTTTATAGTGCAAAAAATAAAAACCACAGAGGTGATCAAATACCACCAAAAGAAAGCTCTATTTGTGGGGGGAAAAAAAAAGGACATACATTTAACTTGGGTACATGACCACGCAATTGTCCATTAAAGTAACGCAATGCCGTATAGCAAAAAATGGCTTGGTCATGAAGGGGGTGGGGGTTTAATCTTCCGAAGATCAAGTGGTTAAGTATAGCTTTTAATAGACATCAATTTTATTTGGATACAGCAACGCACGACCAAGCAATTGTCAGCTAAAGTACTGCAGTGCTTTAATGCAAAAAAAGGCCAGGTCTTGAATGGGGGTAAAACTTCCGGAGGTTAAGTGGTTAAAACATTCCTGCATGCCTTCTGTGTGCATCCCCCCCCCCTTCCAATACCTACCCTTGAACGAGATTTCATGCCAGGACTGTGCATGAGAGCTATCACTGCTCTCTCCCTCTCTCTGGCTCCTCATTGGCTCAGAGGCAGCAGTGGGAGCCATTGGCTCCTGATGCTATCATTTACAGCCAGTGAGGAGGAATGGGGGAGGGGAGGCTGAGATGCACTGTGTGCCAATGGAGACACAATGTGCAGCTTGGGAGCGAGTCTGCATGCGTACCTCCATAGCAAGCCAAGCACTCAGAAGGGGGAGGAGCCAGCACCAGTAGGGGACCACAGAAGAGGAGGTTCATGGCTGCTCTGTGCAAAATCATTACACAGAGCAGATGAGATGTTTGTTATTTTTTTTTTTTTTTAAATAGCTTTTTGGATCACTTTAAGGCTAGGCTCAGGGTTTTTTTTTTTTTTTTTTTTTTTTTTAATGTGTATGGAATGCGTGCAAAATTGTGCGCTTTCCCAACACACAGAGGGGGGGGGAATAATTATTCGATCCCCTGCAGTTTGTGTAAGTTTGCCCACTTACAAAGAAATTAAGTGTCTATCATTTTTATCATAGGTGTATTTTAAATGATAGAGACAGAATATCAACCAAAAATCCAGAAAAAACACGATACAAATGTTATAAATTGAGTTGCAGTTCAGTGAGTAAAATAAGTATTTGATCCCCAAGCAAAACATGACTCAGTACTTTGTGGCAAAACCCTTGTTGGTAAGCACAGAGGTAAGACGTTTCTTGTAGTTGGTGACCAGGTTTGCACACATCTCAGGAGGGATTTTTGTCCACTCTTCTTTACAGATCCTCTCCAAATCCTTAACCACTTGGCGCCCGCCCTATAGCCAAATGACGGCCACACTGGGGACCTGAATTTCCGGGAGGCCGTCATATGATGTCCTCCCCTTTGCACGCTCCCGGCGCGCCCCCTGCAGGGCATTTGTGGCACGCGCTGTTATCACCGAGTCAGACTCGGGTGATCACAGATCCGAGTAAGGGGCCGATCCCGGCCCCTTACCACGTGATCAGCTGTCAGCCAATGACCGCTCATCACGTAATTTAAACAAAAGCTCGGTAATCTTTGGGTTTTTTTTCTCACGCTGACAGTGTGAGGCGAAAAAAAAAAAAGCCGATCACCGGCTTATGTGCAAGGGACATCGGTCCCAACAAGAAAGGAGGCACATCTGCCGAATCTGTGCCCACAATTACCGCCTGCCAATGCCCATGCGTGCCACCAATCAATGCCCACCAGTGGTGCCTATCAGTGTAACCTACCAGTGCCGATCAGTGCCCATCACTGCCACCCATCTGTGCTTATCGGTGCCCGCCAGTGCCGCCTTATCGGTGCCCGCCAGTGCCGCCTTATCGGTGCCCGCCAGTGCCGCCTTATCGGTGCCCGCCAGTGCCGCCTTATCGGTGTACATCAAAGGAGAAAAACTACCTGTTTGCAAAATTTTATAACAAAATATAAAAAAAAAATACTATTTTTTTTTTTTTTTTTTTATTCGGTCTTTTTAAAATGTTTTAACAAAAAATAAAAAACCCAACGGTGATCAAATACCACCAAAAGAAAGCTCTATTTGTGGGAACAAAATGATAAAAATTTCATTTGGGTACAGTGTTGTATGACCGCGCAATTGTCATTCAAAGTGCGTCAGCGCTGAAAGCTGAAAATTGGTCTGGGCAGGAAGGGTGTTTAAGTGCCCAGTAAGCAAGTGATTGTAACAGCCGGTTCACACGGGGGCGACTTGTCAGGCGACCTAGCCGCCTGACAAGTCGCCTCCCGTTCTGTACAATGGAACCGTTCTAATCGGAGCGACGCAAGTCGCTCCGACTTAGAAGAAAGGTTCCTGTACTACTTTGGGGGCGACTTGCATAGACTTTTATACAGAAGTCGTCTTGCAAGTCGCCGCGGCAGTCGTGTGCAGGTCGCCTCGGTGAGGCGACCTGCAAGTCGTGCCGCTTCTAATGTGAACCGGCGCTAAAGGTTAGGTTTATTTATTTTATTTTTTTTATTTTTTAAATACCATACATGTTATACTTACCTGCTCTGTGCATAGGGTTTTGCATAGAACGGCCCGATCCTCCTTTTTTTGGGGTCCCCTGGCGATGCTCCCGCCGGCTCTTCCTTTTCTGCAAGTGCCGCCACGGAGAGCCGATTTCCGTGTGGCACCAGTGGGGGCGCGTTCCCGGGTCCTGCTGCTGCGTCCATTGACACAGACAGCAGGACTCTGCCCCGCCCCCCCCCCCCCCCCCCGGCTCTCATGTCACTGGATTTGATAGCAGCGGGAGCCAATTGCTCCCGCTGCTATCAATCTGTCCAATGAGGACCCGAGACAGTGGCTGGAACTGCTGGGCTCATCCTCGACGCTGGAACGAACGGGTTCAGGTAAGTAAAAGAGGGGCTCTGGGGGAGCTGCAGCATAGAAGGTTTTTCACCTTAATGTATAGAATTCATTAAGGTGAAAATCCTTGACTTTACAACTCCTTTTTAAGGTTTCTTGGCTGTCTCTTGACAACTGGAAGTTTCGGCTCCCTCCATAAATTGTCTATGGGATTAAGGTCTGGAGACTGACTAGGCCACTTCATGACCTTAATGTGCTTCTTCTTGAGCCACTCCTTTTGTTGCCTTGGCGGTATATTTTGGGTCATTGTCATGCTGGAAGACCCATCCCCGACCCATCTTCAGTGTTCTGGCTGAGGGAAGAAGGTTCTCATCTAAGATTTTACAATACATGGCCCCGTCCTTTGGCCCCTCAATGCGGCAAAGTCTGTCTGTACCTTTTAGAAAAGAAACAGCCCCAAAGCATCATGTTTGTACCTCTGTGCCTGACTGTAGGGATGGTGTTCTTAGGGTCATAGTCAGCATTTTTCTTCCTCCCAAACACAGCAAGTCGAGTTAATGCCAAAGAACTGAATTTTGGTCTCATCTGACCACAGCACTTCCTCCCAATCCTTCTCTGAATCATTTAGATGTTCATTGGCAAACCTCAGACGGTCCTGTACATGTGTCTTCTTGAGGAGGGGGGCCTTGCGGGCGCTGCAGGATTTCAATCCATGGCGGCGTATTGTGTTACCAATGGTTTGTTTGGTAAATAAACGATGGACTCCACGCTCAGGACAATACGGGCTGCAGCCCCCCCCCCTGAGGGTTCCCAAGGGCACTTAAAATAAATAAAGGTGTAGAGAAGGGGTGGTTGGCGCTACCCTAAAAAAGTGAGAGTACCAGGAGGGTATGTGATCAGAAAAGAAAATTGTATATAATGTGATTGTATAACAAAGAAATGTCTATAAAATGCAACTACACATTAATGTGCTATCCCAAAATGGGTATATGTGAATGTACCCTCCGGGGATGAGTGTAACCGTATCCTTGCATGGATGTGATAAAACAAATGACCATTGATATAAACCACATGTGAAGAAAGTGCTGAGCGTGGTCACTCAGACTTTACCATAGACATCCTATTCAAAGAAATATACCTGGTTTCCCTGAAAATAAGACCTAGCGTGATTGTCGGTGATGGCTGCAATATAAGCCCTACCCCCCAAATAAGCCCTAGTTAAAGTCCTTGTAGGTCTTATTTTCAGGGTAGGGCTTATTTTAGGGGAAACAGGGTAGGGCTTATTTGGGGGGTAGGGCTTATATTGCAGCCATCACCGACAATCACGTTAGGTCTTATTTTCGGGGAAACCGGGTAAGTGTATACTGTAAGTAAATGGGTATAAAAATGGATCACAATAAAGGCTAAAAATTAATCCAACCCTAAGTTAGAGTTCATAAATTAACCCATAAGCATATATGAAAAATAAGAAATATATATTCCAAAAAGCAAGTCCCACGGTATGAAAAAATAGTGCGAATATATATTGGAAAAAATTTTTTTTATAAAAAGATTAATATCCAGTTTTATTTTTTTGGGGTGACTTCAGTGCTCAGCAACAAAAGGTGACTGATAATGCTCCCCCCCATCAGGTCCCCACTCACCAAAAGAAGGAACCCCTTCAGGGGTAGTGGGCATATGTGGGTAACCGTAGATGGAAATCCTCCACTCAGTGTCCCGTCTATGGGTCTATCGGTCTCCCGTAGCTGGCTCCGCTCGATCAAGCGGTCTCAGCTGTCTCCATCCATTCAGGGGTGAATGCTTCAGTCGGATCTTACCAAGCCGTCACTCCACATTTCGGTCCTCATATGAAGGAAAGAAGGGCTCCCATAGTGTAGTATTAAAAATGGCTTTATTAAAGTATAAAATTAAAAAGGCTTCCCCACCACCAACCGTGGAGAAGCTGTACAAACTACACTACACTACACTACAAGCTCCCTACTTCCGTGTTGGAGTATAGTGTGAGAACGTAGGCTACCTTCTCACGCTATACTCAACACGGAAGTAGGGAGCTTGGGATGCAGGTGGAGCGCACGCCGCGGACCAGCTCTTCCTACATGCTATATTAGTGTAGTTTGTACAGCTTCTCCACGGTTGGTGGTGGGGAAGCCTTTTTAATTTTATATTTTAATAAAGCCATTTTTAATACTACACTATGGGAGCCCTTCTTTCCTTCATATGAGGACCGAAATGTGGAGTGACGGCTTGGCAAGATCCGACTGAAGCATTCACCCCTGAATTAATGGAGACAGCTGAGACCGCTTGATCGAGCGGAGCCAGCTGCGGGAGACCGATAGACCCATAGACGGGACACAGAGAGTGGAGGAGGATTTCCATCTACGGTTACCCACATATGCCCACTACCCCTGCAGGGGTTCCTTCTTTTGGTGAGTGGGGACCTGATGGGGGGGAGCACTATCAGTCACCTTTTGTTGCTGAGCACTGAAGTCACCCGAAGAACTACAACTGGATATTAATCTTTTTTTAACAAAATTTTTTTGCAATATATATTCGTTGGCACTATTTTTTCACACCGTGGGACTTGCTTTTTGGAATATATATTTTTTATTTTTCATATATGCTTATGGGTTAATTTATGGACTCTAAGAGCCCTTTCATACTGCGGCGGTTTTCAGGCGCTATTGCGCTAATAATAGCGCCTGCAAACCGACCCGAAAGTGCCGCTGCTTTCATTCCTCTGGGCTTTTACACTGGAGCGGTACGCTAGCAGGACGGGAAAAAAAGTCCTGCTAGCAGCATCTTCGGAGCGGTGAAGGAGCGGTGTGTATACCGCTCCTTCACCGCTCCTGCCCATTGAAATCAATGGGACGGCGCGGCTATACCGCCGGCAAAGCGCTTCTGCAGAGGCGCTTTGCGGTGGTATTTAACCCTAGCGGCCGCATACCGACGCTAAAACGCCGCTAATAATAGCGGCGTTTTACCGCCGCCCCCTCCCCAGTGTGAAAGGGCTCTTAGGGTTGGATTCATTTTTAGTCTTTATTGTGATCTATTTTTATACCCATTTACTTACGGTATACACTTATATTTATTTGAATAGGATGTGTATGGTAAAGTCTGAGTGACCACGCTCAGCACTTTCTTCACATGTGGTTTATATCAACTGTCATTTGTTTTATCACATCCATGCAAGGATACGGTTACACTCATCCCCGGAGGGTACATCCACATAAACCCATTTTGGGATAGCACATTAATGTGTAGTTGCATATTATAGACATTTCTTTGTTACACAATCACATTATATACAATTTTCTTTTCTGATCACATACCCTCCTGGTACTCTCACTTTTTTAGGGTAGCGCCAACCACCCCTTTTCTACACCTTATAATGGTTTGTTTGGTGACTGTGGTCCCAACTGCCTTGAGATCATTCACAAGCTTCTCCCGTGTAGTTCTGGACTGATCCCTCACTTTTCTCATGGCCATCCTCACCCCATGAGGAAAAATCTTGCATGGAGCTCCAGACCGAGGGCGATTAATGGTTATTTAGTATTTCTTCCATTTGCGAATAATCTCTCCAACAGTTGACTCCTTCTCACCAAGCTTCTTGCTGATGGTCTTTGTAGCCCATTCCAGCCTTGTGCAGGTCTACAGCCTTGTCCCTGATGTCCTTTAACAGCTCTTTGGTCTTGCCCATGATGGTGAGGTTCGAATAGAAGAAAGATTCTGTGGACAGGTAACGAGTTGCCGTTAGGAGGACCTCATTGACAGGACTAATCTGTGTACCACATGAGCACCTACTGTAGCCAGTCTGTGGGAGCCAGAATTAATGCTGGTTGGTTTGGGATCAAATAGTTATTTTACTCACTGAACTGCAACTCAATTTATAACATTTGTATCGTGTGTTTTTTTTTTTTTCTGGATTTGTGGTTGATATTCTGTCTCTATCATTTAAAATACACCTATGATAAGTTCTTGACCCTTCATTTCTTTGTAAATGGACAAACCTACAAAATCTGCAGGGGGATCAAATCATTATTTTCCCCTCTGTAGATGGAGGGCAGGTGAGCCTAACTAAACCCCTGTTTTTAACACCTATTGTTAGTCAGAATTGGTTGCAGGCTGGTCAGTAAGTTGAGCTGGGAATTTTCTTTGGTTTTGTTTGACATACATCGCCCTTCCATGTGCTGCAAAGACCAGTTATAGGCGGGGGCAGGGACCATTTGTATTAAAGTATAACTTGTTTGTTATAAAAAAAAAAAAAATCAAAACATTTCCTTTTTAGAATCACTTTAAAGGGGTTGTAAAGGAAATTTTTTTTTTTTTTTAAATAACAAACATGTCATACTTACCTCCACTGTGCAGCTCGTTCTGCACAGAGTGACCCTGAACCTGCTCTTCTGGGGTCCCTCGGCGGCTGTCTCAGCTCCTCCCCGCAAGAACTATCCACCTTCATGCGAGCTCTCTCGCATGGTGTTTAGTTCTTGCGGGCGCGCTCCCATGAAACAGCCGGCGGCCATAGCCACTCACAGTATCACTCGGCCCCGCCCCCCTGGCGAGCCGCGTCATTGGATGTGATTGACAGCAGCGCGAGCCAATGGCTGCGCTGCTTTCAATCCATCCACTCTAGCCAATCAACTGCCAGGCTGAGCGGCGAAGAGGACATCGGGGGGTGAACACAGCAGGTTTAGGGGCTCAGGTAAGTAAAACGGGGTGGCTGGGGGGGGCCGGTATTGTCGGATGTTTTTTCACCTTAATGCATAGGATGCATTACGGTGAAAAAACGCAAACCCTTTACAACCCCTTTAAAGTGTAAGTTCACCTTTTACAGAAACTCTGTGAAGGTGAACTTACACTGGACCCCCTTCCCCATCCACCCCCAGTCCCACTAACCTGGAGTCCAGCAATCGTTCTTTCTGACACATTGGATAGCCGCTGTACCGGTTCGGGGATTTGAAATCCCTGCGGCTTTCTCTTTTCTTCGCCCGCGGTGACAGGACGGGCTACGCGAGTTCTGATCGGTCAGCGCCAACCAATTAGAAAGCACCTAAACGAAACGTACCTCCAGACAAGGAACGTTTTGGAGATTAAGCCGAGGGGGATTTCTAATACCCGGACCGGTGAGGCGGCCACCCGGTGTGTCAGTGTGGGTGATCGCCGCCGCGCTCCTGGTCAGCGGGACAGGGGGGGGGATGGGGAGGGGGTCCTGTGTAAGTTCACCTTTCATATTTTTTTTGTAAAGGTGAACTTGCACTTTAAGGCTAGGTTCAGGTCTTTTCGTGTCGGGAACGGTGTGCTTTCCCAACAAACACAGAAATTCGCTAACTTATCGGATGCATGGTGGTGTCATTCATTTTCAATGGCACTCCCATGTGTCTGCTGATGTGCAAATCAAACCACATGGTGCTATGGCACTTTTTTTGGGAAAGCGTAAGTGATTTTTTTTTTTTTCTGCGTTTTTTTTTTTTTTTTTTTTTTACACCTTGAGCAGCCCATTGAAATGATGCACTGCCATGCACACGATGCATGGGGTGGACATCCTGTAGGTGTGGATCAAACCTAAAGCCTCGTACACACGATCGGACTTTCCGACGGGAAATGTGTGATGACGGGCTGTTGGCGGTAAATCCGACCGTGTGTACGCTCCATTGGACAACTGTTGTCGGACTTTCCGCGGACAAATGTTGGATGGCAGGTTTTAAAATTTTCCGCGGACATATGTCTGTTGTCGGATTTTCCGATCGTGTGTACACAAGTCCAAAGTACAAACACACATACTCGGAAGCAAGGACGAGCCGAAAGCGGTCGGTCTTGTAAACTAGCGTTCATAATGGAGAATCAACATTCGTGACATGGAAAATTATGAAATCTCCAAATGCAGTGCACAATTCTCTTCTTCTTTAATAGGATAATAATGAAGCTGCTTTGCTGGTGATACTGATGAAGTTATTGCAAACTAATTTTCAAAGGCTTTTTTTCTTTCTAGGGATATATATATATATATATATATATATATATATATATATATATATATATATATATATATATATATATATATATATATATATATATATATATATATATATATATATATATATATATATATATATATATATATATAATATTTTTTATTTTTTATTTGGGAAAGTTACCACAACACCATTATCCTATCCTGTAGTTTTTAAGATCAAAGATACAACTATGTTGGTGTCCCTTGTCAATTTTACATTGTATTTTTTAAAATTTAACTACCTGCTCCCAAACTGTCATTTGAAGTAAAACACATTGCCAAGTATTATTCTACACCATTTTTTTTATTGTGCATAAAAAAAAGAAAACAAATAAAATTAGACCTGCTATCTGCCAATAGAACTTAACCAAAAAGTGCATTCTATGCATCTAAAAATATAGAAAATATACCAAATCAAATCATTATTATTCAACAAAAAAAATTGTCAAAGCAATAACTCCAAGGCCAATAATAAATAACTCGTTATCTCCATCAATTCCGCAACATGGCTAGTTGACGAACGGCCGTTCAGAAACGAAATGAAAAGTGCGAAATGAAAAGTGCGGATCAACACTCACCAAACTTCTAACACGAAATTAGCAGAAGCAGCCCAAAGGGTGGCGCTAAAGAGCTGAAAACAACGCAGTACGTCACTACGTTGGTAATTGTTGGCCAACAATTGTGTGGCCGTGTGTATGCAAGACAAGTTTGGGCCAACGCCCTTCGGACAAAATTCCACGTTTTGTTGGCCAACAATACGATTGTGTGTGTGTGTGTGTGTGGGGGGGGGGGGGCAACATGAAGTCTGTCCATATGTAATGTATGAGCGTTGCCAAAAAGAGCCTGATGTGACTAGTTTGCTGCAAAGCATTGCACTTATCCCGGTTATCCTACAGTAATTTTTTTTTTTTTTTGGGTTGACGGAATACACGTCAGTGTTGATCATTCTGAAATAACAAAAAAGAAAATGGCACAGATGTCATTATGGATTACGAAAAGACGAGCTTTTACAGATGAATAGCATTAGTTTCCAGTTCTGAGTTCTCGGTGTAGCAATCGCTCCCCAATGCCCATCTGATTATTATCTCCTTTTGTATTGGGACCATTTTCTTCTAATGTTCTTCCACAAATAAAGACGATCGGCCTTAGCCAAAGCGTTCATCATTTTCAGATCCTCAGACAGCTGGAGGGGAACGTCGATCCTTATCCATGTGTTTGTAGATAATGAATTACAATTCCTGTTAGATTGTATGTTCTGCATAAGCGTTCTGTTTGGGTTAGAATAATGATCTGTTTCTTCTGGGTTTCTAAGGATTCCAGATGTTCATGTAAACATCAAAGACCTTCCTAAAACCAGAAATTCATACGTACATTGCTGTAGAGGTGACTGCGTTTTGTGGATGAAAAACGCCATGTGTCTGCCAGCTTACGCCAAACTATCTGCACTCGAAATTGTGTGTCTGATTATTCTGAACAAGGGAGAGGCACATTGTAAGAAATACGGGGGAGCTGTAGTCCTCTTGTCATGTAGAAGAAATGACTAGCCCCACTGAAGCTTGCAGGAGGGCTTCATAAGGTTAGGTTCACACCTGTGCGGGTGGTGCCACTGCGAGACCTGGCACAAATTCCCGCAGCTGCAACCACCCACACAGCGACACGCGGGACCCGTTAATTCTAATAGCTCACCGCCCGCGCTGAAAATCGCACCCACACTGGGGACTGCGTTGTACTCCCAGTTCTCTTGCGGACTGCGATTTCCTAAGTAGTGCAGGGACTTCCTTCCTGCGGGGCACAGCAGTCCATTCAAATTAATGGGCGCTCATGGAAACAGCGGCCCACACAGGTGTGGACCTAGGGTAAAGCCAGCCATAGATGAATCCAATCTCAGCCGGTTCAGTAGGGACATGTTATGGGTAGGCTGGATGTACCCAAGTCAATCCATCGATCCACTTGTGTATAACCAACCTGTCAGATTTTTTTTTTTTTATATGTGATCACTGCTGGTGGCTAAAGCCACTAGCAGTAAGTATTGCTTTCTGCCAGCCAGGAAGGCTCC